>NC_142361.1:15458675-15713675 GCF_059441175.1 Urocampus carinirostris
TAAAATAATGTTAACTACAATAATATGCTCTCTGAGTCACAGTTCTCTGTGGTAACTTATTTGTTTGTGGAATTTATATGAAGCAGGTGATTCCACCCGTTGTTATGGGGCAGGGGGCGGCATTTTGTAGAATTATGTCACTGGTTTGGTCATTTGAAAGTTTACTTATTCTGTAATGGGACAGTTTGGAATTTTTAGTGCATCCAAGTGGTTAAAAAAACTAGTTTTCATTTAAAAAAATAAACAATATTGATTTAAAAAAATAAGCACAAAAAAAACCTCATATGTCAGGAAGTTTGCACACTTTAACATACATTATTCTCACCAAAAGAGAGCTGCCATGATTTTCCACCCACACTTGCTGCTGTGGGCATTCAAAAAAAACCTTAGTCACTTTGAGACTCTCTGGTTTATATTCTTCCTTGTGCTTTTTGACCACTTGTTTGGTTGCATGACACGATAAAGCGACATCTAGGGGTCAAATGATAAACTAAGAAACAACAAAGATTAACCTGAAATGTGCTAGTGTAAGAAAGTAAAATATATATATTTTTTCTGCTACTGTTTTTGTTTTGATAACTTGGAAACATTTGGAAAAGGAAACATATTTTAATTCATGTTCATACAAATTCACTCAAATTTGCATTTTTGGTGGGGACTTTTGAGTTTTTAATTATGTTTGAAAATGCTTTGTTTGACCGTGGATCATCATTTGTGGTATTACTGATCGATTTATTCAGCTTCTTTCTGTTTTGCGTAGGATACCGAGGTTATTGGTTATTTTGGCTATCATGCACTTTTTACATCATTGATTCTATTGCCCAATAAAATTGCTTGATTTTCACACACTTTGAGGTGGATTTAATTTTTCTAAGCTAAGAGATTAGATATAAAAAACGGTTTAGGGGAGGACCTTAAGACCTGATTGAAATGTATCATCTTGATGACTTTTGTACAGTCATCTCCTGTTCTCCTTGCAAGTTTTAAATTCATTGATATGTTCTCTCTTTATTTTGAGTGTCTACTAGACTATAAACTCGTCAGAGGTCCAGTTAGCAAGATCAGAATCCAGGATATGCGGGTAAGTTAAAACAAGAGAGATGCACCGAAATAAAAATTTGGCGTTGAAACAAAAAAAACAAAAATGCTGCACTGAAAAGTTTTTTAAAAAAAACAATGAAATACTCACCCCGCTAAAAAGAATTGCAATATAAAGTGATAAATGAACAACAGGCATATTATTAGATGCTAATTTTAAGTGTTTTTATTACAATTTCATGAAAAAACAAAAAAAAGGTATTTGAGTACAGTACTTAAACAAATTCCTCTCACCTCCATGTCTTTTCTCCTTATTTAGAGTGTCTACTAAACTGTAAACGTATCAATTTGGTCCTATATTGATACAATGTAGCATGTAACTGTCCTTGTTCTTCACTGCTGTACAGTAAAATTACTTGCTTTTCAAATTTTGCATTTTATGTCACGATTATTCATTGCCCTCACCTGGGCTCGCTCATTTGGCACCAGCTGCTGCTCGTTGCCTGATTGGCTCCCCTCCTATTTAACTTCAGTGCTCCCATTCTCTCCTTGTCAGTCCGTCAATGAACCTCTGCACTTGCAAGACTTGCATTTGGACTCTGTCCAGTATCCTGCTCGTGTATCCAGTATCCGGTATTGATCCCGTCTATCCCGTCCTATCCGGTATTCTACTTGTGTATTCAGTATCCGGTATCAATCCCGTCTGTCCCGTCCTGTCCGGTATCTTGCTCCTGCATCCTGTATCACGTATCTGCTCGTGTATCTGGTATCGATCCCGCCTGTCTCTGGCTTCCTATTTTCCCGCGGCTGACTTCTTAGTCTCACTTCTTCTGCCCAGTGATCGCCGAATCGCTGACGTTTGTGTTCGCACGCATGACTGCCACATTTCCGTAAAATAAAGCTTGTGTGAAAACGTTACGTGTCTGGGTCCACCGTCTGTTCGGGTTCTGACATTTGAGTAAATGTTATTTCAGTTTTTTTTAATGTATTTAATATGTATAGATTCTTTATTTACGTATTTACATACTTGATAATGACCCAATATCCCTGTGCTGCCCAAATTGACTTTGTTATAAATGCTTTCCTTGTGGAAATCTAGTTTTGCAAAAACATTTGAGTGGAACGTGTTCCAGTGCATTAAATGTTTTGTGTGTGTTTGTGCAAATGTGTGCGAAGAGGAGCGAGAAGGCAGGTGGGGGGTTTTGGGGCGGGTGGCGGTTGTTGCACATGCAGACACAAATATTAAAAGTTTTGCTGCCGTCTTTTGTTCTCCCCTCTTCTCACCCACTCAGAAAAAAATCAGTGGGAGGGAAGTCGGGTGGCTGGCTGGCTAGCTCGATACATGGATGGATGACTGGGACACCCTTTCCCTCTGACCCCCCTCATCAAACCAGACTCAAATATCCCCCAGTATCACCACCTTCTTCCCACACATGGTGCCCCTCCTCCTGCTCCTGTCCAGAGTAGTGCCACTGTATTGTGCACATGCAGAGGTCCGCTTGTTGCTTGCCTTCTGTCTTGCTGTGCAGAGTGCTTTAACAAAGGGGCTCCTTTTAAATATGCAGACAAGCAGGTCTCTCTCTCTCACACACACACACCATTGCAGGCCCTGTTCTCACTAGTTTTTGTTTCTGGCTTTGCCCAGGCCCGGCAGGACTGCATCTCGTGCGCTTTTGTTTTTTTTTTCCCACAGACAATCAACAAGTCTCACACGCATGATTAGCATCCAGAGGCCCTTCCTTCCCGGCCCCCTTGATGAGAGGGGCCACTTTTAGCAGGAGTGGATCCCCGAAAGCTCCTTTGCTTTACCTTTTGTGCCAGCTCCTTACTGTACATTTTGCCAAAATTGCACAGCAGCTTGGCTCTTCTTGAATTTGCATGGGGAGCCAAAAGGTTTTTGTTTTGTTTTAGTTTGTGTGTGTGAGAGACACAGAGAGAGAGAGTTAGAGAGAGAGTTAGAGAGAGAGAGAGAGAGAGAGAGAGATAGAGAGAGAGAGAGAGAGAGAGAGAGAGAGAGATATCAACATACTGTATGTTTGTAGATGCGCAAAAAACGAAAGCATTACATAAGCCTTTTAAGGAAGACAACACATACTGTATTTACTTGCCCAAGACACACCACAGGAAATAGGTCTAATGGTTAAGAGATCCAACCAACCATACTGCCCGCCAATTGTAAAAATATAATGATAATATATATTCCAGGAGGGCAGCACGATGGCGTGGTGGTTAGCGCGTGTGCCGCACAGTTCTGAGGTCATGGGTTCAAATCCAGCTACCAACCTTCCTGTGCAGAGTTTGCATGTTCTCCACGTGCTTGCGTGGGTTTCCTCCCCCACATTCTAAAAACATGCATGTCAGGTTAATTGGCCGGTCCAAATTGTCCCTAGGTGTGAATGAGCGAGCGAATTGTCTGTCTCTATGTGCCACTGCCCGGAGATGACTGGGATGAGCTCCAGCACCCCGCGACCCTACTGAGGATAAGCGGTACAGATAATGGATGATGGATGGATATATTCCAGGGGTCTTCAAAATTTCACGCCTAAGAACACCTGAGTAGTCCACGGAAAGGTTTTGAAAAAAGCTAACCAGTGATTTTTTAGGAAGTTTGACGACGAACCGGCATGATGCTTAAGTGGCTGACTGGCAGAGGCAAGGTCTTAAAACCGACCATAATTGCCCGAAATTAGGATCAGCGCTCAAATGTCAATCATTACGTTCAGGTCAGGCTGGGGTACTCTCTAGATTACTTTTTCTTTTTATCCACTCGTCATTGTTCTTTTGGGGAGCACGGCGGCGCAGTGGTTGGCGCGTCCGTAGCACAGTTCTGAGGTCATGAGATCGAACCTTCCTGTGTGGAGTTTGCATGTTCTCCCCGTGCTTGCGTGGGTTTCCTCCGGGCACTCCGGTTTCCTCCCACACTCCAAAAACATGCATGTTAGCTTATTTCGCCGGTCCAAATTGTCCCTAGGTGTTAATGAGCGAGTTGTCTGTCGCTGTGTGCCCTGCGACTGGCTGGCAACCAGTTCAGGGTGTCCTCTGTCCACTCCTCGAAGACAGCTGAGATAGGCTCCAGCACCCCCGTGACCCTAGTGAGGATAAGTGGTGCAGATAATGGATGGATGAATGGATGGATTGTTCTTTTTTTGTCTTTCTGCCTCTGTCTCTCTTAAAGCTCTGCGGTAGATTCTCAAAGACTTACGGATGTCCCTAAAACTGTCAGTTCTTTAAAACTCCGTCAATGAGGGAAAATTCTCCTTTAATGTAACCTCTCTAGAACCTGAAACAAAACAATGTACACAGCCTTGTTTAACTTAGATTTGGTTACAAAAGACACATTTTAATTTGTGTCCATTGATCACCTCTCTTCCTTCTCCCGAGTCCTCACAAATAAAATAAAAAAATTCCAGTTGGTCTGGGCTCAGTCCCGATTTCAACCCAATTGGTCAGGCTCAGGCAGGGTTGGGCTTTCATACCCGCAAATGTTTTAGGCCCAATCTTCTGTTGAATGAGTGTATTTTATTTCTAAAAGTTACAACGTGATTTTAACATATAAGCAACATTATCATAACAAAAGTTGTTATTTTAGGAATGTGTATCACTCTGATAGCCCAGAATTATTAAGAAAATGCTAACCCCTGATAAATGCTAAAGTAAATAAAGCTGTCCTTTTGATGACAATCAAGTCCCCAGGGTTCTTTTGTGTCTCCTCACCAATGAAAAATAAAATTTTCATAAAGCATTCATGAGTACTGCGCTCAAGGCCATCATTCAAATAGCATTTTCCGATACAGTACTTGCTATTTTGTATCATATAGAGATTTTCTTAAAAAATAACCCCTTCTGAGCTAGCCCTATTACATCGGGGTTTTTCCATGCGTCTCATTCAAAATTCTGCTTGAAAACAGAAACTTGATGTTATTTTGCAAAACCAATTTGATTAACTTAGTCTATTCATTAACAAGTACACGTCAGAACGGTGGACCCAGACACGTAACGTTTTCACACATGCTTTATTTTATGGGAAGAGGGGCAGTCATGTGCGGGAACACAAAAGCCATCGATTCAGCGATCGCTGGGCAGAAGAGATCAAAACCGGTCAGGGCAGATGGGATCGATACCAGATACAGGATACATGAGCAGATATCGGACAGGACAGGCCAGACGGATCGATACCGGATACACAAGCAACAATGTTCCCTCTGAGCTGCGCGCGTGCGCAATTGCGCACTGCTCGCACAATTGCGCACTGCTCGCACATTCTCAGCCCACAAGAAAATCTAGCCAGCTCACAAAAATCAGGGCTCAAAATTGCTAATTAAGAAGCGAATTAAGTCAAAGTTACAGTGCATGAAGGTAAAAATACTCGGGTTCCCCTGACGCTGTTTTCTAAATGCGGTATTTTGAATTCAATGTCGAAGTAGAACGAAGTTGAGTAAAGTCAGTGGAGTTTTTCGAGAACCGGCTTCTCTGGCTCGGCTCACTAAAGAGAACCGTCTCTTTCGGGTCCCAAACGGCTCTTCAGGTTGTTTTTGCTTCTTTAATCCCTACACGACCAAATATTATGTAAAATTGTGCACAAAATGACTTAAAAGAAGGGGGGGGAATAGAACAAAAAAGAAAAAAATACCAAAATGAAAAAGTAGTGAAAAGCTAAGAAAAAAAAATAAAAGGAAGAGAAAAAAGAAGGAAAATTTCAGAAAAAAAACTGAAAAAAAGAAAAGAAAGAAACAAAGGAAAAAAAGTAAATAGAAAGCAAAAAGAAAAAAGTAACAGCTGGGAAAAAATAAACACAATTAGATTTTTTCTAAAGGAATTTAAAAAAAATTGGAAAAAAAAACAGGGAAAAAGAAGAAAAAGTTTGTGTTGCATTCAAATAATTTCTAATTATACCAAGTCAATCTTGTTGACAACATTGTACTTCCACTAAAAAAATGTGATTAAATACAGTTCTGTATCGTGCAACCGATTAAATAAGCCCCCAAAAAATGTTAATATTATGCAACAAAAGATACCAGGAAAAAAAAAGAAATGAAAATCTTGAGAAGGAATTTTTGTAAAAACAAATGATGTTTGTAGGCTGTACAACCTTTGCAATAATACATTAGTCAATTCATTCAAAAGTGAAAACATTTTTTGCATTGCCGGAAACTCGGCAAAATGCAACTTGATGTCAAGTTTTGGACATGTTTGATAATGACTCCGTTGCCACACTTGGGATTATGGTTGCTCACTGTTGTTTCAAGCGTTGCTCACCGACTGTGTGAGGCGCTCAGACCCGTGGAAAATTAGAGCAAGATACCGATGAGCAAGATACCGGACAGGATGGGAGAGACGGGATCGATACCGGATACTGCAGCAAGATACCGGACAGGACGGATACTGGATACACGAGCAAGATACCGGAAAGGGCAGGACAGACAGAATTGATACCGGATCCACGAGCAAGATACCGGACAGGACGAGACAGGCGTTATCAATACCGGATACTGGTGCAAGATACCTGACGGGACGAGACAGATGGGATCGACACCGGATACTGGAGACTGGAGCATGATACTGGACAGGACGAGACAGACATGATCGATACCGGATACTAGACACTGGAGCGAGATACCGGACAGGACGAGAGAGAGTGGGTCCATACCGGATACTGAAGCAAGATACCGGACAGGACGAGACAGGCGGGATACCGGACAGAGTCAAAACACAAGTCTTGCAAGTGCAGAGGTTCGTTGACGGACTGACAAGGAGTGAATGAGAGCACTGAGTTTAAATAGTTTGTCCGCTTTCCCAAATTTTTTAACCCAATGCGGCCTGCAGCGCAAAATGTTTGCCCACCCCTGCAGTACGGACGCCTCCTTACTTTCGCCCATTTGACTTACCCAAAACGTTAGATACGAACATTTTTTTCGGGATTACGAAAAATATCCGGACATTGCTGTAAGTTAGATTTTGTATTGTGTGCACCTTTTTCCGAGTAGAGGACATTACTGTAGTGCTTCTTTCCGCCACTACTGCCGTGTGGCGCTGTGAGATGTCACCCAGCATCCATCCCGAAGGAGAAATATGGCTTTTACTTCCCGGTTTGTGTGTAATCATAACAACGTGCACTGTATCGCTAAGATGTTTTCATTGTTTAATATCTCGTGCATCCATTCATTTGTCACGGTTCCCAATTGCCCTTACTTGGCCCCGCCCATTTGGCGCCAGCTGCGGCTTGTTGCCTGATTGGCTTCCCTCCTATTTAAGTTCAGTGCTCTTACTCACCCCTTGTCAGTCCATCAGCGAACCTCTGCATACGCAAGGCAAGCACTATGGCTCTGTCTCTTGTCGGTCCCGTTTTTATCCGTATACCACTCATCTGTTCCTGATTCCCCGTTTGTCTCCTGCATCGACCCGCTTCCTTTGCACCACGCTCTGATCTCCTGCTCCGGCTAACGACCCGTTTTTGACCACCGACCACGCTCTGATCTCCCGCTCCGGCTATCGACACGTTTTGCCCGTTTGATTACGCTACGATCATCCGCTCCGGGAGATCCACTTCCGCATTCCCATCACATTCTGATCCCGTGAGCGGCTTGCTTCCCTCGTCCAGCGAGCACCGGATCCCTGGCGTTTGTTTTCCTCTATATCTCAAACAAACTTATGAGTAAAAGTTACGCGTCTGGGCCCTCCTCCTGTTCTGGTTCTGACGTCAATATAGTTGGTGTAAAGTGTAAGGAAGAGGTCAGCCGTTTCTTTTGAAACGGAGGTGGAATAAGAAAGCTTGATGCGGTTGAGAAAATTGTTGGATCGATTTTTCGGGGCCACTTTCTACCAAGGAGGAGGAAGGCGCCTAACTCTTGAAGCGCGTCTCCCAAAAGTAAGTTAAACCTCATTTTATTTATCTTTATTGAGCATATTATTTCACGAAATGTTCTTTTTTAGTACAAAACAATTCGGGTTACTTAAACATTCAAAATATAGCACTGAAGCAACTTACGAACAATCGTTCGTAGGTCGGGAAGTAGATGGTTTTGGAATGGAAAAAGTAACATACACTAATTATTTTGCCTGGTAATCAACCTACCCAGCCAAAATAGTTGAAAAGAGGTTATCTCATCTCATCTCATTAGCTGTACCGCTTATCCTCATTAGGGTCGCGGGTGGCTGGAGCCCATCCCAGCCATCTCCGGGCAGTGGGCAGGGGACACCCTGAACTGGTTGCCAGCCAATCGCAGGGCACACGGGGACAGACAACTCACTCGCTCATTCACACCTAGGGACAATTTGGACTGGCCAATTCACCTGAAATGCATGTTTTTGGAATGTGGGAGGAAACCGGAGTGCCCGGAGGAAACCCACGCAAGCACGGGGAGAACATCCAAACTCCGCACAGGAAGTCTGGAGCTGGATTTGAACCCACGCAGGAGGTTCCCAAGACATGAACTGTGCCGCACACGCGCTAACCACTGCGCCGCCGTGCTGAAAAGAGGTTATAAAAACGCTTATTTATTCTTATGCATCAGCCTTAGTGGGAGAATGAAACATCAGGAGTAGGCGCCGTGTTTTTTCGTCAACACCCCAACCCAAAGTCCCCCACCCCTCAGTAGCGCATCTTTGGCAGAAGTCCTCGTCCCTCACGCGAGGGGCCCGGCCAGCTCGGTCGCGGCCCCCAGACAGAACAGAGGAGCCACGACTCGATGTTGAGCCTCCCAACATGTTGAGCAGGGCCGCCGCCTTGGGCGCAACCAAATGCTTCTGCAGCTGCCCCTTTGTCCCCCCTGTAGTCCCCCTGCCCAAAACCCGCCCTACCTCCTCTTCCTTTAAGTAAACAAAGGACAGCAACAAATTAATGACCTACATTCAACGCCAACCTCGCACGGCCTCAAAGCGAGCGAGCGAGCGATCAAGCAGATGTTCGCCTACAACTAAGCAAAAAGCACCAAAACCAAAGGCTCTGTTTTTGCTGTCGTGACCTTTCAGACACACCGACACTTCTTCTAGTTCCATCATCACCCGCCCCGAACACAAACATGAAAATATATGTTGATAAATTCTTGATCAACTTTGGAGCATGCTTTTTGGGGGCGCAACACTAAAAGTGGAATATCATTTTTCTTTCTTTTTTCTTTTCTTACTTATTACATTTAATACCGATAGTTTAATTAATCAAAATCAAAAAGGCCATGTTAAGATTTAATGTGTCCTGGACCAAAAGTTCATTTAGGGACAGAGATGTTTAGCAGAGCCCTTGATTATTAAAATATAAACTTTAGATTTTAGTGATCAGATTTTGAAGGGACAGTGTGTATTGTTTAGCACTTACCTGTGTAAAAAACAAATTCATAAAACTATAGAGTTTTATTTGAATAATAATCAAAAATGCACAATCTATTATAAAAACGTGCGTATTTTCAATTACTGGTAGTGACATAAGTGTACACATCTTGCTGCTTCGGTAATCCCTATAAACTGTCAAGACTAGAACGGAGACAGGACCCACTTACTCTGCGTTTCTCACAAGTTTTATTGGAAGAAAGAGAAAGGGTTGCGCCCACAATCCGGTGATTGCTGGACACGGGAAGCAGGTCGCTCTGAACGCGGAAGTGGATCTTCTGTGGCGAGCGATGGCGGTGTCGGGAACGGAAAAAAGGTCAGTAACCGGAGCAGGAGAGCAAAAACTTGGTCTGGGTTCGGAAGCCAGTTGTAAGCCAGGAAAGGAGAGTAGATATGGTCGGGGACAAAAAGAGGTCGAAAGCCGGGACGGGAGAGTAAACATGGTCAGGATCAAAAATGGGTCAAAGCCGGGGGACAGACAGGAGCAAAAAGCAGGTGGGAGTCAGGGTCGAAAAAGGCTTGCCTAGTGTTAACTGGGGTTCGCAGACGGACTGACAAAAGGGGACAGATAGGAGTGGGTTTAAATAGGGACAGGGAGCCAATCAGAGTCCGAGGCAGTTGGCGCCAAAGGAGCGGGCACAGGTGATTCACATCGGTAATCATGACATTAAAAAAAACATTGTGAAAGGCTGGGCAAAAAAAACCCTGTTTTGGTCTCTTTCAGTCTCCGTAGTTAGAATAGCTTCTTGTGCTAATTTTAGTTGCCCTTCAGAATACAGTGACTTTTAGTGGTGAAATAGTACACATTGCCCCCTTTAGGTTTTGTGTATTTATTTACATCTTTTGAAAAATAGGAAAAAAAAAATGTTTTTGTGGAGGTCATTGGCTGGCAACCAGTTCAGGGTGTCTCCTGCCCACTGCCCGGAGACGGCTGGGATGGGCTCCAGCCCCCCCGCGACCCTAATGAGGATAAGCGGTACGGCTGATGAGATGAGATGAGATGAGATTTAATCACATGCAGCTATTTTGAGGAACGTTGTATTTTATTTTATTTCATTTACTGTTTATTTTTAGGAGCTCAGTGTATCTGATACAAGGTCATTCATTTTAGCATCATTGCTTGTGTACGTGTGTTGGGGTGTGTTTGTGTGTGTGTGTACTCTTCAGTGATAAATCTTTATAAGATTTGGTCTTCTCCATGTATTTTTGACTTTTAGCTGACTCAAGTAGTCAGGAAACCAGCATAGGTGAGTATGTCGTGTTTTTATTTTAAGAATAATGTTTGTATTTGCATTGTTATATTTTTGTGTAGTTGTACTATTAATTTGAAACAAAATTTAAACCCTAATACCAACTTTTGTGTTATTTTTTGGGGGAGGGTAGGCGGGATATTTGATGTTTTTTATTTTAAGAATTGTGCTTATAATTTTACTTTATATGTCGGTAAAAAGCAGCATGGCGGCGCAGTGATTAGCGTGTGTGTGGCACATTTCTGAGGTCATGAGATCGAACCTCCTGTGTGGAGTTTGCATGTTCTCTCCGTGCTTGCGCGGGTTTCCTCCGGGCACTCCGGGTTCTTCCCACATTCCAAAAACATGCATGTCAGGTTAATTGGCCAGTCCAAATTGTCCATAGCTGTGCATGAGGGAATGAGTTGTCCGTCTCTGTGTGCCTTGCAACTGAATGGCAACCAGTTCAGGGTGTCCACTGCCCGAAGATAACTGGGATGGGCTCCAGTACGCCCGCGACCCTACTGAGGATAAGCGGTGCGGATAATGGATGGATGGATGTTGGTAAAAAAAATGATCAAGGTGACATTGATGTATTTATCTGTCTTGTGTAATAGACGTGACCGTCTTACTGACCTTTAAACCTGAAAAGTGGACTCCTAAGATGAGAGCAGTTGACAACCATGAAAGTGGCTTCTTTCTTCTGACTGTTTAACTGTGAACTCTGTGCTTCTTTTCAGGTTCTTACTCATCAGACATCCAGATTAGCAGCAAGCTTATGGCGTGAGTACATGTGTGTGTGGATCTGGTGAGAGGGGGGTTTGCTTGAGGTGGGCTTACCAAAGAGACCATCTGTGGCCTGATGAACACTGCCCAGCTCTCGATGCATCTGTAAGAGCTGCTAAAGCTCATTTATTTCCTGCAAAACGACTTGAGGAGCTTTACAAGTTGTGTGTGTACGCATGTGTGTGTGTTGGGGGAGGGAGTGCGCAACAAGCTGCCACAGAATTTATGTGTGCTTCTAATGGCTTAATTGCAACCCACACAATTAGCTAGTGCTAAATCAGGGGTGGGCAAACTTTTTGAGTGGCGGGCCATATTGGGTTCAGAAATTTTATTGAGGGGCCGGGCCTGGAGGAAAAAGATGATCTTATTTATGGGATATGCCGTACACAGTCTCGAATCCGATACCTTGGCAATACAGGATGAATAAAAGGTAGTTGTGTTCATTTTGTCGATTCAAAAACACGCGTCTCCATTTTGAGCATTTTGTTTCATTGTGAACAAGCATAATGGCCCGGTGTTGCTAGGCTGGCGTTTAGTGAAAAAGCACCAGGGAGCCACTAGGGAGCGCCAAAGAGCCATACGTAGCTCCTGGGCCGCTTGTACTCGAGAGATGTTAATCGACTCTGTTGGCATTTATTGGGAGATGCTTGACACGAAACTTAGCTAAAGACACTCGCAGAGGCCTGAAATAGAACTGTGTGCATATTTTCACAAAAATCGGTTCAGCCTTTTCGAAGCCTATAAGTCACACACACACACAGAGACAAAGAAATCGAGATTTGTGAATTTGGATTAAATAGATTTGAATTGATTTAGATAAGATGATTTAGATAATCCATTTATGCACAAAAAAAGAAATAAAAGGAAAAAAATAGAGAAGTATTTTTAGAATAGTAGCGACTATAAACTGGGTGGAAACATGTGTTGGCCTGGAGAAGAATGTGCGCCACCAAGCTGTACTTGGCCAAGACACACCACCGGAAATTGTGTTCCTATGACCCTAGTGGTTAAGGGATCCAACCAACCAACCAACCAACCAACCAACCAACCAACCAACCAACCATATGCAATCAATACTAATATGTATGCAAAAATCTACAGACTCATGTTAGATTTCCATTTTATGTCAATAAATAGACCCTTATATCAAATCGGTTTTAAAAAAGTCAGAATTAAAGCAGTCATATACAGTATTATGTCCCTAGTTTTAAAGAGACACTGTGTAATATGGACCAGAAGATGTCACTATGTTATGTATTTCATCAAAAATAAGTGCTACAATGCACAAGGAAGATTACAAACTTTTAATTTATTTGCCAAACCTTTCACAAGGATTGTTTTTGGGGGGTACCCTGAGCAGCTAGATGGTAAGCCTAATGTTATGTAAAATGAATATAAATTCATTGACTGGTGGGTATTCAAATGCACGTTTATACGATTTTCGCTTATTATTCAAATCAATATTTTTTAATGGATTCCGTGTTGTTGTTTTTTTTAATCAATGAGAGGCGTTAAATAATACTCAGTGTTCCTTCAAGTACTAAATGCTATAATATGCATTGAAAAACCTAAAGTACAATATGTCTAGCTCAGATTTTTTTTCTAAATTGAATTTGAAAAACATCTTGATAATACGTGACAAAAAATTGGCAAGTACTGTAGATAAAAATGTATCAATCTATTAGAATGTTAGCACTGTGTGCAGTACACAATAATACTCAGTACTTGTTTTATGGGGTAGACACACCAAGGGGCACTGGAGACAGTTTATTTTAGTTTTATACTAGTTTATATATATATATATATATATATATATATATATATATATATATATATATATATATTAGCATTTTTGTTTACCGGGCAGTACTAAAAAGCCTGACGGGAAGTAGTTGCAGGCCGTAGTTTTACCACACCTGTGCTAAAGCTACCAGTTTTCTTGTTGCCCCAAGTGAACTTCTCACAATTTCTTATGTATTCCAAAAATAAATTCAAAATCTGTATTAAAGACTGATAACCTGTTACTTATAAACTGGCAACTAAGAAAAAAACACAAGAGCAAGCAGTCCAATGTGGAGAATCTTATAATTTATTGCAGTTTGCACACAATTAAAAAACCCCATCAAAAGCACACCAGAAATGACAAAACCTAAACACAATTTGAATAGACTCTCCCCTTGAGAAAATCAAAACTATGATTGTCAAAGCTAAAAAATCTAAACCTCAATTTTAAATCGATTTGAAAACAAAATCCCAAATAAACATTGTTTTTAATCTCAACAGGGGAGCAAATAAAACAGATTTTTTTTTCTTAATCCCCCCCAAGGCTCCTAGATGGTGATTGTCCTCTTTTCAGTCATTTGAAGCCCTCCCCATAAACATTTTTAATTTGAACATAAGACTACACACGCGCACACCTTGTTTTCAAGTAAACACAGCAAAAAAGGTTGGAGTGTGCTTAATTCACAGCCTGACACTCACAATAAATTATTACAAATATATTTAAATTAAAAGTGTTGTTTTTAAATTAAAAAAGAAAAAAATAGAACAATCATCCCGGAATACAGCAGTTTAAGGCGGTCAAGTACAACCAGAAAAAATAAACAGCAGTGAGGATGCAAACTGCAGCAGGTTGAATATATGGGCAGGTAGGGGGCGCTTTCGTTCACTTGCAACGAACGCGTACTTTAGGGCTGTGGTGCGTTTAGAACATTCTTTTTGGGATTGTATAAACGCTTCTTTTCAAAATGTTAACTTAGATTATTACCTAAGTACAAAAAAAAAACTTGTTTTGTAAATCACAAATCGTTTAAAAATTATGGCAAAACCCCTGTCGCACTCTTAAACCTTTTTGTTTACCTTACACAAATGGATTTAATTGCAAATGAGTTTCAAACTCATATTTTATGCACCCCCCTAGTTTAAAAAATGAATGAAAAATGTTTCTCATTTTGCGCAAACACACACACACACAGATCAGTGCACTCTGCTTCAAAAGCTTCATCAGCATTTCCTGCTTTCAAATTGCTAACTTTTAAAAACACAATCCCATGCATTTCCCCCGCCTCATTAGTCAGTCAGCTCGGCTTTGCCCCGGAGTAGTAGTCGTCGTTTGCAAATTCACCCCAAGATATGTAAAAGCAAAAGAATTAAATAAGAAAAGTCCGATTTGATCAATAACAATGTGTACAGTAACAGCAAATTCACATTATTGTTCATTAACTTAAAAAACAATATTAAAATATACATGTGTGGACATCATGCAACAACAGCTGATAAAAACAGCAAGGAACAACAACAAAAATCCAATAAAATTAATCATCATAAGAAAAAATGACTAAGTTATAGCAGAAGAATTTGCAACCTTAAATAGTTTTCTCAATAAACAAACTGAGATTTCAAAAAGTCCGTCATCATTTGTCCAGTTTTAGAAAATACTTCAAACGGATTGGAAATAATAAAAAAGGAGGCTGTGCATTGCATGAGTGCCATCATTTCGTTTTGTCAGTCGCTCCCTGAACACACCGCGGAACATTTTTTTTATCAACACAAGCGCACACACACTGACACGCGTGTATGGTAGGACCCGTGTAGCGTATCGCCGGTCGAGCGTTAAGATGAACGGAAATGAAGAATCTAAAGACCTTCAGTGCCATTGACGATATGAAGGAATTTTGCAAGTCAGTAGTAACATGTTCATGTGCTAGTAAAGTGCAAGACACGCTTGGACGCCGACGTCTGCTCAAAGCGCCCTTTCCCAACCTCCGTGCGAATGCTCAAAGAGAAATTGGATTCAATATACTGAAATAATAAGGCATAAGTGACAATGGAATATATTTCCACTAGATGGCGTCTTGTGTAGTTTCATATATTCAAGTTCATCCAGAGTCAATTAAGGTGAGATCATTGTCTCAGTAAAGCCTTGCCTGTTGTGGGTACCCCATTAAAATCACCTATAACTTTAGAAGCTATTTATTATGAATGTAGGTAGAACTGCCAGCAAAGGGTAGTGTCCTTCAGAAGATTTTAATTCAATTGCACTCATAAACACAAGCAACCTGATGCGTTTTAAATAGGTGTTTGAAAAGCTAAAATGTAATACTTAGGATTTTTTTTCTATAATGATTTTACATGAAATGTAGTTTTCCATAAGAATGTGTATGTAATATTGAATCATCCACTAACATTTTACATTTTCATGACATTATAGTTCTCTTAAATGTATTTAAAGTGCAGCTTTTGTTTAAACTCATTCACATGTTTTTATTACTAAACTGAAATGTGTTGAAAGCAAATTTAGGACTTGATTTTTCTTATTGTGGGGTTTAGTTCATCCACCACCACAAACAGGGGTTTAATGACAATACCATTTGACATGATTAAAATCGTAATGATTTTTTCTTTCCGCGACCATTGGCACTGTTGAATACCGAGCGCGTACATGCCAATGTTTTGACATTACAAAGCGATAGATGTTATCGCGTAATCTAATTCAATGCTAATTTAATCCGTTGTCTGAATATTAAAAACAGATACATGTACTTGTTTCAAAGCGGATGCGGCAAACTCTTCCAAATACAAAAATCAAATGCGATCATTCGAGTGTTTTTTTTTCATAAAGCAGAGTATAATACTTGTCTCGAGTCAATATCATTTTTTGTTGATTGAATTTGAAAGGGTGGGGAAAAAAAAGATAATCTGTGGATGTTAAAGAGAGCAAAATAAGCAAAAGGTAGTGTTGTTAGGCATGCGAGTGTACTTTGGTGACATTTTTTAGATGTATTTTTCTAAACGAGAGTTGGGAAATGGCGCTTCGATAGGACGCGCGCGCGGCCGTTGCCTTATTTCCAGAGTTCCTGCGAGCTGTCCTCGATAGCCCAGTCCCTGACGTTAGGCAGCGCCAGCGGCTCGCTTTTGACCGAGAGCGAGTTGACCAGTTCGCAGTGGAACTTTCGGATGTGCCGGTAGAGATCTCCCGACTGCGTGAAGCGGCGCTCGCACCACTTGCAAGCGTGCGGCTTCTCGCGCGTGTGCACCACGGCGTGCCGGCTCAAGTTGTGCGAGTACTGGAAGCTCTTTCCGCATGTGGCGCACGTGTAGGGCTTTTCGCCCGAATGTGTGCGCTCGTGGCGCTTGAGCGTGTACATGCAAGAGAAGGTCTTGCTGCAGATGTTGCAGGTGGGCACGTTGACGTCGCCAGCGGTGGGCTTGGCGCGCACGCCCTCCTGCTCGCGGAAGTGCGAGCTCAGGTGCAGTTGCAGGATGTGCGGCGAAGGGAACACCTTGTTGCACAGCGGGCACATGAAGATCTGCGTGTGGGGTGCAGCTAACATGTTGGAGACGTACGGCAGCAGGGCGCCTTCCGCGCCGCCTGCTGCCTCAGATGGGATTTCGTCCGCAGCCGGCTTGTCGTCGCGCTCCAACTCAGACGCCAGCGAGGCTTCGCGCAAAGCCGAGAGGTGCGCCTCCAGGCCGAGGCGCCGTTGCGCCGACAATGGACCGCCAACGCCTCTGTGCCCTGGCACTTTCCCACTGTGATCCATTTCATAGTCTGGGCCCGCCAGATCCTCCTCATCCGACGCCGTGCCCCTCTCTACCTTCACCCTCACGGCCAACGGGCTCTGGAGACTGTCAGGTGGAGAGCCACCGCCGAAGAAGTTGGTGTGGTGGTTGACCCCAGGAGTGGGTTTTACAGACAAGTCCAGGACGCAGTCTGCCACGTCGCTACCGCGGTGGCCTTGCGAGCAGACGGAACGCTGTGACCTCTGCGAAAGCGAACCGGTAGAGCTGGACGGGCTCCCGGCAGGAGATGAGGGTTTGACATCAGCCTCGCCGTGGCAAGGGCTGGCCGGCACCACTAACGTAGGCGTTCCGGGCCTCTCGGTGGACGGCATCCTCAACCAAAGCGCCTCCGTCTCGGTCTTGCCGTCGTCTTCGTCATCGCTCAGGTCGGCGGCTGTAGCGCGTCCCACCGACCCGTCCGAAAGGCTATCGGCCTTGTCGGAGCAGCTGGAGCCAGCGCCATCGTCCTCGCGCCGCGTGCTGTCTGCTTCAGTAGCAGTCGCCTTACGCTTGAGCCTCTTTTTACACACCTTGACAATATCATACATGTGCAGGTAGGACGCGGCGGCCAGAACGTCCTCCACCGGCAGGTCCTGGAAGCGCAGCTTGCCCTCGTACATGAACTCCAGCAGCAGCGAGAACGCCGGCGCCGTTACGATGTCGCTGTTGAGGTGCACCACATCGCGCTTGTCCAGCTGATCTTTGTAGAAGAGATGGAAGTACATGCTGCACGATGCCAGCACGGCACGGTGCGCGCGGAATTGCGCCTCGCCAACCAGCACCGTGGAGTCGCAGAGGAAGCCCTGGTGCCGTTGCTCGCTCAGACACTGAAGCAAATGTCGGCTGTGGTCGGGGAACTCCATCCTGCTGTCCTCATAACCTGAAAGAACGGAAAGAAAAGACATTCTTACTTTGATCCTACCACAACATCAATGAAGACATTTACAAAAAGTATTCAAAACAGCATTCTGTGCTTATCATATATTCGAGGAACATGAAAAAAAGATTAATGGGGTATCTTTATTGTCTTTAATTTCAAAATGTCCAATACTTTCTGGGTCTTGCGTTGAGTTGGGAGCGCACAAAAAAATTTAAATAAAGCATATATTCAAAATATTAATTTCGATCATTATTTAATTAAGAAGCGAAAAAACACCTAGTTGTGCTGTTATCTAATCAAAAGCCTGGCCACAACATAATACGTCCGACACTCCTACATTTCAGATACGGTGAAAAACGTAATTTCTTTCAGTGGTTGATTTGAAAAAAGAATACTGAAAATAATAGTGTTTAGTACGCAGGAGTCAGCACCAGATAAATAATAAAGAAATATGTAGGAATACAGGTTACATCCATACCAGTCCCTCACTGTGTTAGGAAAATTGATTGTTTTTAAAATGTCCAAATTTAATATTTGAAGAAATGGGGCTTGTTATCTTGTCGGTTAAATAATGGTTTCATTGCAGAAAAATATATTCATTGACAAAACTCAATATTCAGTCCGTCTAATAAAAAAATCAAACATAGCAGAATATTTCTGTGGTGATATCATACATTTTACACATTAATAACATTCACTTTAAAAAAAACAAAACAAAAAACTCCAAACCTATCATATCAACAAATATTTTGAAAACAGGAATCAGCCATTTTTAAAATGGATTTTGTTGTACTAAACTCGTCCACAAAATGTAACCATGCAGTGCTAAATTAGTACTCATACACTGTCGACCTTGCATTATATTTATTTTTTTATGAATCTAGTAAGAACCAAAATATATCCAAAGTAACACACGCATTCCTTTCTCCTGTGCTGGAATATTTGCGCTCACTGCATCTTCGGCCGCCTCGTCTTGCTGCACTCTGGCCCGTTGCTGCTCCTACGCTGGTTATTTTTATTAACCCACTTTGGCCTGGCCCGCCACGGCCCTTTTAGGTAACCGGCTTTCCAGCCGCTGCCACGCGCAACAAACACACCTACCCAACCACCTCCTCCACACGGCTCCACGAAACTAACTGTGCAATCCGGCACCTCCTCTACCCTCGTCTTACAAAGACCCACCTGTTAACCACGTCGCTTTGTCCCGCCTGAGAAAATACATGCCGCTCAGTCGCCCGCTCGCTTTTCTGGTGTCGCTTGTTAGCCCGAATGCTCAAACGGCCTCATTTGAATGAAGCCTCGGCAAGAATGGAAGAGTGTGTGCGGTCTGTGTGTGAGTTTTAATGAGGGGCAGGGGAGGGTGTGTTAAAGGGGGTGTTTTTTTTGGGGGGGGGCTTACAGGGACGAGGGTGAACTAGCCCCTCCTCTACATACGCTTCAAGACACGGTCTTACAAGAAAAACCTTCGCACATCCACCTCCTCCTCCTCTGCCCAGAAGAAGATTTACAACACAATCACTGTAAGTGCCCCGCTCGTCACAGCAGCAATCCTAATCCTTAAGATGCCTAAAAATAAAGACCTGACCATGGACTGGCAGGGTCCGGCATCGCCCCGACCCGAACCGGCTCGTTTCAAAAGGAGGGGGGTCCGGGTCGGACAGGGATGGAGTGCGCTAGGAAAGGCCAGGAGGGAGAAGGGGGGCTTAGTCACATCTGATCCAGCTGACGGGGGCCATATGGCAGCTGCTAGCCAGATAAAGAGATTAAGACTAGCAGCGAGTGCGATTACAGCTGTCTAGCCAATTCAGGCAACGCAAATCTGCAACTTCTAAATTAGGCTCCCTCGCGCCGGGATCCACGCGTGGACCAAGCGGACACTTTCTAGTCATTTCCTAGTCGCCAGTGGATTCTGAATATAAAAGGAGTTTTGCACGTCAACTTTTAAATAACAGACAATCCGCTCATAATGTAAAAAAGTAACATAAACCCCGCTTATGGATCACCCTCAGCGAATCATTTAACTCAGTCAACTTAATCAATTCAGATACCTTTAAAATAATCAGTGTTTCTGGTTGACACTAAAGAAACAATAACTTTCAAATGTGAATGATTTAAGAATGTCAAATTTTCTGTGTTTCAACTCATTCGTGGAAACAGCTAAATGATATGTGAATGAAAGTCTTTATAGCCATGTCTTTAGTAGAAGCTTAACAAAAACATGCACGATGTGTTAACATGCCTTCAAATCTAAGCGTAATATAATAATCTTATACTTGGAGCGGCACTAACAATATAAGCCTGGAGAGAACATTTTAAATGCATATTTGACCGCTAAAATGAAAGAATCCATCTTCAGACTCTGCTGCGCTGACGGGTTTTGATAGCCAAATGAAATGCAACGTGTCCACTTTGTCTTTGCTTTTCAAAACAACACTGCCAAAAGAGATGGTTTTTAAATTTTACAGATCAGTTTATAGTTTTGGGGCCTTTTTTATTTTAACAGGTGGCTTTGTGTCCGTACTCAGCCAACAGTTACAGCAAATGGTTTAGTCTGATCTCGAATATAATAGAATTAAATTGTCTATATTATCATTGATATTAAAGTGGTGAAACCTTGTATGCAACAAGACGAGTCTGCCGAGTAAACATCTACTAAAAACTTTAAAGAGAAAATAAGATTGTCAGAATAAATAGGCAAAAAATATTTACTGCATTGTGCTGCTTATAGACATGCCCAAGTTATTATAATAGCGCAATGAAAAAAATTGTGCAGTCAGAAGTAGCGCGATAACTAAAATTACTAAAAGACATGAACTAATCCAACTCCTACTCCATATTCAAACAACACCAACTACCATTAAGCTCAAACACTGATAATATCGCAACTTTTGACTGAATTGCTGAGTAACAGGTAATTGAATTAAAGTACTCTGCATCTACTCTGGCGCACGCAAACCACAATCAAACACACACACACACACACTTGCATGTCATATGAGACGATACCTGCAGCGGTACGCATGAACTCGATTTAAGTCCACTGTGGCCGAGGAGTTGGAGCTCAGTGGCTTGCTCTCGTTCTCTCTTCTCTCCTCTCGCCTCTGAGTAGGTAGCGAACGAGCCGACAAACAAGCAGGAAGAGAAGGAGAAAAAAAACTAAGAGAGACGCCCGCTGTTGAAACTGCGAGGGACAGATGCAAAGTGGCGATGATGTTGGAGGGGGAACGAGATACCACTTCCCACCACCTCCTCCTCCCTGCTACTAACTGCCACGCACTGAGTACTAACTCTCCCAGGCTGCTTCACAATAAAGGACCAGGGAGGGGGGACGGCTTGGGAGGGGGTAGTGGGTGGATGGCAGCCTGTCAGCTGCTCTGACATCATCCTCAGATGGAGATGCTACCTCCAGCTGTGCTCTTTCTACAGCCATATGCTGCCTCCTCTACACTCTTGCCACCAGACTCCTCTTTCATTTCAACCAAGAACTTTGTCGCCCCCTCCTTGACAGCCCCCCTAGTCCCACTTGTCTCCCCCTCTCTTTCTTTCCCCGGCTAGGAAGCGATACTGAGCTACTAACAGCAGCAACAGCAGCAGTTAGCCGTCAGGAAAAGTAAATAAATGAAAAGCACGGAAAAGTTATCAACCGGTAGGAAATAGTTGTTTAGGTCGCGTTTGGTGTCTCTTGAGGACAAAAGGAACATTTGCAAGTGACAGACGCACGCAGACGATGTTGTTGTCGTCCACTTTTTCACGCTCCAGCGACACTGCCTCTCTTCTTGTATTCACTCATTCATTTGTCCATCCGTCTCTCCTACCCAGACAACTACGATATGAGAAAACAATGGCCGACAAGCACTCTTTAATTAGTTGAGCTTTTTGGATTGCTTCAACAGTAAATGTGTCAAATGTGAATTTTTGAGAATAATAAGCCGCTTTGTTACAGAGTTGTTTTACAAGTTATTAAAACTGTTTGTTGAACTGTGAATTATTCAGAGATGTCAGAAACAGAAGAGACAGCCCTATAATAATTGTATTTGGTAACGCAATCACATTTTATTACAAATATCCTGGACTCTTAACTGTTTTTTAGCTTACTTGAATAGTAGCTTACTTGAATAACAAGAACATTTTCATCGTATTATTAACAACCTTAACAAGTACACAGACATTATAAATGGTTCATTTGTTCCGGTTTTAAGCCAACTAATGTCAGAAAAGGGCAAACATGTTGAATCTCGTTTCGAAAAAGTAAAACCATTTTTTTCCTAGTACTCCGTTCCCTGATCTTATTTTTGCCCTTCTTTCAAACATTCTTTTACTCACCTCAGTCACACTTTTTTATTTCATGCATCGTTTTTTTTTCTTGAACCTAAACATATCTCTTTTTTGACTCCCTGCTATTTTTTTTCTGCTCCACCTTTCCACAATCCAATATTGTAAGTTGATTTTTTTTTGCAATTTGTACCTGTCCAAAGGTTTTGCCAAGCCCGACAAAAGTGCTATAAGTCACTCGTACAAAAAGCGTGATTATAAAGAAAAGATCTAGACAGTATATGTCGCCCCTTTTATTTTCGACCTCTTTGACATGTATTCGCAACGGAATGGTTATTTGGCATCTATTTTAAATTGTCTGAAAAAGAGTGCACAGAAAAGCTCGTAGACTAATTTTTAAAATCCAAATGACAAGTTTTCACCTCCGGTTGGGTCAGGCTCGTTTAGGACGTTGAAGAAAACCCATTTTGTTTCATTTAATGAGTGAGGAAAGGTTACAATTTTGGCGGCAAACTTGCAGACATTTCACTATGAAAATGACAGCGAGTGTGTGTGCGTTTTAATTTTTGAATTAGTTCTACCTGTTTGGTAGGTATAGACAAGATAATAAGATTGAGTTGACAAAAAAGAATCTTTCTAGGACTACATGATTGAAGATTTCAGAGAGCATTGGGAACATACTTCAAAAGGAAAATGTGTAACACCAGCCTTGAAACTTTTCGGTCATGCCTCATACATTTAGTAGCAAATGTAGCCAAGTGGGTTAAGGTCATCACCTGCCACCATAGGATCAGCAGTTCAAGACCATTTTAAACAGACAGCTGTGGTGTCTTTGAGCAAGACAAAGATAACCTAAAATTCTTCGATAGGCATCACAGACATGTGTTTACCATAATCAGTCAACTTTCATGGACATAACATGATACAACTAGAATATGATCATTTGTCATATGGGCTTTCCCACACTAACAAAACCAGTCTAAACCCACTGTTTTGACTGTAAATCTGTCATTAATTATTGTAATCACTTAGTGAGCAGAATTTCTTTATCACTGGTCATTTCTTTCTTAAAAAGGCCACTGGTGTTGACAAGATATTACGGGAAAGGGCATAGTTTTGGCAAAGACGAGGGAGTTGTGCCCCCACCAATGTCAAGCAACCATTGTTTTGACCCTACCAATATTATGTGATCACATTTAAATAAATGCCAATCTCCTTACCAGTGCAAAGAACAAACCTACACTCTTGATTACCGATAATTTATTAAAACATCTGCTATGTGTTGTAAGGTAGCGGTCAACAAGCACCGAGTCACGGACCGGTACTGGGCCAGAATAAAGTTTACAAATTTTAGTATCAGTATCTAGGTTAAGTTATCAAAAATGATTTTAATCATGGGCCCATATATTTAACAATGTGGTACAATGAGTAAAAGAAGTGTGATGATTAGATAACATCTAATGCCTTTCCCTATGCCATTTATATCGATAGTGGTCTAGAGATTACATAGAGGATTTACACTTTTTATTATTTGTATTGTTATTATTACTCACAATATTATTAGGCCGGGCTGCGAGAATATTGTCAGGCCATCGTTGGAAGATTAATCTAGTGATTGCCAAATGTTTGTGTGGTGTTATGACGATGAGGCGGTCTGTATCTTTATCAAGGAAGAATTACCAATCAACTTATATGTTTTACCTGTACTTTTTTTTTGAACATTTCAAATTGTGCACATTGTATTCCCTTAGTAAAGGAAAATATATAAAAATATAGTGCTATGTATAATAAGCAACACTAAATGTGTTGCAAGTGGGGAAAGAATTAGGATGGGGAAAGAATGGTTTGTTTTGTTTATCTGACGGTTAAAATAAACGTGTTTACACAAATTATCTTGTTTTTTATTCCAACATAGTCTGTATTGCTGTGAGTAAATAGGTGCTGCGTTGGGATTGTAAGGTTTATTATCGCTTAATAAGGGGGATGGCGATCATTAATAAGGGGGGCAATTGGTGTAGGTTGACAGGTATGTTTTGATTATCTTATCAAGGAAATATAAAAAACCAACGATACAAAAGTGGATTCAATTATGAATTATGAAGGAACTTTCCCTGTTGTATCTTGGTAAACTTTTTCAAACGCTTGGCTTCAACTAAGAACGTAGGTGGCTATTTTTAAGTCAGTGTACAAGCGTAGGAATGGGACAAGCGTGTCACAAGGTTATGGCAATGTTTACATTGTGTTGATTGAACAAGTTCGATTGTCTGCATGGATCCTTCAAGACGTTGGCAAATGGCAAAGAGTCACGCCGAAAAGCTCAAGCTACGAGCGGCTAAAAGTGGAAGCGAACGTCGGGAAAAGAAAAGCTGGTTCCCGGACCTCAGCTACGTCCTCCATAGGACTTTCCTTCCTTCCTTTAGGCCTCGCTGCTATGACAACAGCTGCTAAAAAGGGCGAGCTAACACAACACAAGCATGCTAGGGATAAGGAAGCTACTTTTGACTCGCTCTCTCAAGCCCGAGATCTCCACTCACTCGCCGTGTCACAGGCGCCACTTACAGGCAGCACGCGCCGACGTCCCCCGCTGAATTCCTCCTCGCCTTTTTCCCCTCTGCCCCCCCGACGCCGACTTTCAGTCGCTTCCCATAACAGGCTCGTCGTGGCGAGGGGAAAGGAAGAAAGACTCTGCGGCGGCGGCCAGATGTTTCCGAGCTGTTGCTGTTGCTGCCTGCCTCCTGTTTTCTTTCCGCAGAACAGCTCGCAACTCGGGCTGCGACTTGACTGGCAAGGCTGGGGGGCAATAATGGAGGCTCGCCAAGGAGTAGAAGAGAAGAGATGGGTTGGAGGTGTCTCCTTGTTCCTCGCTTTTGCTCTTCTCTTCGTCAGTCGGCCGGCGAGGGGCTCAGCAAACGAGCGCGAAGACACGCACAGGCGGGGGAAGCGGTTCGGCCGAACCGACTGGTCGGGCGACTGTGTGAGGGGAGGGCTGCCAGCTCGCGCAAGACCGACTGGAGTGAGGGAGAGAGTCGACCTGCGCAGGGATTTGTGGGTAATGTAGTCTGACCAGAACGAGCAGGTGCACCGCTGTGCAAGTGCCTGGGTCATGCAGGTAACCGTCGTTAAAGGGACACTGTGTTATTTTGCACCTTCTATTGGTTAAGCAAAACTTCATCCTTTAAAAATA
The DNA here is from genome assembly GCF_059441175.1 of Urocampus carinirostris. NCBI lineage: Eukaryota > Metazoa > Chordata > Actinopteri > Syngnathiformes > Syngnathidae > Urocampus > Urocampus carinirostris. The sequence continues at coordinate 15,483,949 of NC_142361.1, forward strand.
AATAATATTGATTTGAATGATAACCTTCGCTTTTCAGGGTTATTTTTCTTATTTGAGCGGGGATTGAAATAAAAAAAATGCCTGTCGGAAAAATATGTCAAAGGATGTTGCTTATCTTGATATTATTTATTATTAAAAACTCCCAAAGTTAAAAAACTTAAAACATATTTCTTTTAATAGCGCACACTAAAAAAATCTTAAAGCATTGGCCAAACGTTTAGCATTTTTTTGAGTATTTGTTTTTTAACAGTTCTATGTTTTGAAATTAATCTATATATATGAAATTGACGATTATTGTTTTGTATTTTAAAGACCATAGCTGGTCCTATTTCATTTAAAAAATAAACACGACAAAATAATCTAAAATATCTTTTAAAAAATCTAAAAATTACGTGTCAGGCGGTATTGATTGTTTTAATAATTGTTTTTCAATCGGATAAAAAACAAAAATCTTCAAACAGGAAAAAAAATGTATTTAAAAAAAAAAACATAATTTGGCAAAACAGTTTGCAAATTTGAGTCATTTATTTCTCATATTTGAAGATGTTTTAACTTTCTTTAAGATGTGAGAAATTATGTTAAAAGTAAGCAACATTTGACAATTGCAGAGAATTGTGTATGTATTATAATATACAGACAATTATATTTCTTTTTAGATAATAAAATATTTTAATTATTTTCAAGGATTCATACTTGAGTGTAGCAGGATAATATTTCTTAAAATAAGACAATGCTTGCCATATAAGGTTTATTATTTTACAGCATGTTTGTCTTTATTATAAAAGTACAAAGTTAAATATCTCCAAAAACGATTTTTTTTTTTGTAGACCGGGGGCGATGGGCGCCACCAGGCTGTATTTGCTCAAGACACACCACTGGAAATGGTTCCCCCTCTGACCCTAGTGGTTAAGGGATCCAACCAACCAACCAGTGTGGTGAGAAATAAATCTGAGACCATTGACAGAAAAATTTGCAGATATCTTATGAATGACCTATGTTTCATGTTGACAATGTCTGTTGATGCCCTTGCAACATCCGTCACAGCCTGATCATCCTGGAAGGGGGATTACCTCATGTACGACCCCTTCTTAAGCTTTCTTCATTTTCCTCATGCTTTGGTTTTAGAATTTGCTTTTCCTCATGTAGGTTTTAGATCAGGGTATGGTCTAATAATAGCCAGTAGTCTGTGGTTGACTGTGGTCCAAAATACAAGACACCCCCAAGAGTCCGGGCCCCGATGCTGTGGAATGCTCTGCCTCCGGAGATAAGATCTGCAACTTCAGTGGAAGTTTCTAAATCTAGACTTAAGACCCGCTTCTATTCAATAGCTTATGATGTATGATTTCCTGTCTTTTTCCGACTGCCTGGCTGGTGGTGATGTGATGGAGAAGGACGATTTAAGATGAGTCAGCGGACCATCATCTGGACCTGAAGCATGTCAACGCCTGCATCGACCAGCCGGCAGAGATGGGAATCTACGTTGTTGCTGTCATGCACTTTCTGGACAAATTTCAACATATAACCTATTGTTTTCTTTTATTTATGTTCACTATGTTTTGTGTACTGCTACCCAATGCTAAATCGATTGCACCCTGGCCATCCTGGAAGGGGGATTACCACTTGTGAGGCCCCTCCTCAAGGTTTCATTTTTCCTAGCACTAAGATTTTGAGTTTTTCCTTGCCCGCATGTTGGTTTAAGATCAGGGGATGGTGTAATCGCATCCTGTGCAGTACTTTAAGAAATTTTGTGATTAAGGGCTATACAAATAAATGTGACTTGGCTTGACTTGGAACAGTCTATGGTCTGTGCAGCCCTTTGAGAATTCTTGTGATAAAGGGCTATACAAATAAACATCACTTGACTTGACAACCAAAAAATACATGAACCATCATATAAATGTGCATTTTTTTTAAATACTTGTTAGTCAAGATATTTGTGCTTATTTTTATATAATATGATACTCAGAACATTGCGAAAGACTGAGCAAAAAGAATAAAATAAATGGTATCATTTAGTCATTTTGTATCGCTGTAGTTTGTGTTTTGTAGCACTCGTTTTCAGTTTAACCACACCATGGGTCTCCGACGTGTTATCCGCGTGTACCGTGTAAGAGCACCTGAATATTTTATCCCTAACTAATAATTACAACCTGGTAAGATAATAATAATAATAATAATATAGTAACAGCATTGTAATAACTTAAGTTGCTTGTTGAGAAATGAATTTCCAACTGTTAGCCCTTTGTGCTAATCAGTAACAAAAAGCAGCTCTCAGCTTCAAAATGGTTGGAGATTTTTCTGTAATAGTCAAGTCAAGTCATTTTTATTTGTATAGCCCTTAATCACAAAGAGTCTCAAAGGGCTGCTAGGTTATTGCACAGACTATTATTTCAGACTATTATTACACGATTCACTGATCTGAAACCAACACGAGGGCAAGGAAAATCTCAAAAACCTCAACATGAGGAAAATGAAGAAACCTTGACAAGGGACGGTGCATGTGGTAATCCCCTTTCAGGATGACCAGGCTGCAACTGATGTTGCAATAACAAATAATATACAGATATTGTCAACAAAAAATATAGATTATTCATATGCTATAGAGTAGAAGTGTGTTTTAAGCATAGATTTAAACATTTCCACTGGGGTTGCAGATCGGATCTCAGGAGGAAGAGCATTCCACAGCACCGGTGCCCGGATGGAGAACGCTCTCGAACCAGCGGAACACACAACACAGCGACATCTACTAGCTGAATATTACACAGTGTCCCTTCAAAGACCCAGGAAAAAAGATGTAATTGATAATCACATCTATTGTTCATGCAAGTTTATTGATTTTAAGTTATAATTGGGAATAACAGAGTAGACTTTTTGTATTGCAAAACAGTAAAATACTTTAAACAACCGATAACCATTCCCTGACCGGCCAATTAACCTGAAATGCATGTTTTTGGAATGTGGGAGGAAACCGGAGTGCCCGGAGGAAGCCCACGCAAGCTTGGGGAGAACATGCAAACTCTACACAGGAGGTTCGATCTCATGACCTCAGAACAGTGCCGCACACGCGCTAACCACTGCGACACTGTGCTGCCCTAGCCCGAACCAATTGTCTGTAATTGCATATCAGGAGTCACCATCCTCTTTGAAGCTCAGATCCATTTTTTGTTACTTTTTGTCACGAAGGGCTACCAATTTGATACTCATTTCTAAAATGAAGACTTATGTTATTACTATGTTCATACTATGTTGTAATTATTTGAAGTTTATTTAAAATAGGCATAGTCAACCACTAAATCATCATGCTCGTTTGAAATCAAATATCCAGGAAAATGACAATGACTCTGTGGGCATTCTCAGAACCTGTCCGCGGACTACTCAGGTGTTCTAGGGGGGGCAACTAAGTGCCCGAGGACACCATGTTGGTGACCACTCTTCTATACGTAGTAATTTGAAAATAAAAATATTTACATACTGAAGGGAACTGTAGCAAGGACTGAAAGCTTGCGCTCGGGATCATGGGTAGTGCACTCCATATGCAGTGACATCTGATTCCAAAAGTGTATAGTATTGTTAACACAATCCATGCGAGATGCACTTAACAAAAACAAAATAATTAATTATTCGCTTATTTAATAATTAATAATTGCGCAATATTGGTGGGGACAAGTCCCGCTTGTCCATGCAAACGATATGCCCTTAAGTAGTAGTAAAATTTCATGCGGCATACTAAACAAAATCTCATGGCACACAGGTTGAAAAACACTTACAGTATACAGTATGTCGTTTTCTTTCTTTTTTCTTTTCTTTTTTTTTCTTTACACTAGGCAGATGGGTCACCTTGTAAACATAAGATGTTAAGCCCAAAATATCAATCATTATGTTGGGGCTCCTCTCTCCATCGTTGTTCTGGGCTGGGTGATTCCTCCTAAATCACCCCTCCTCTTACGAGTGATCAAAAATAAAATCGGACAATTTGGTTTTGCTAGATGGTCGGTCCCACAAATTAATTTATATGGTTGGGATCAGGCTGGTTTTGAGCCTTATTACACGCGGGTGGGCCGGGCTGGATTTTTTTTAGTCCCAGTCTTACCTCTATTCCATTGAACATCAAGTTAGTCAAAACTAATAAATGAATATACACTTAGAAATTATTTTTTTGTGGGTCATTGGGTCAGGCACCTAGGCAGAAGGTGGGTCCCCCTCATCTACAAACGTCCCACGTCCTGCGTGGTCAAAAGACGTCCCACTAAACTAATTGGCGTCACTAATGAGTGGCAATGAATTGACATGATGGGGTGTCATTGCCGTGCCACTTGTTCTCATGCAAATGAACGATGACCCTGTTTTGCCTCTCGGTTTTGCGGGGCTCCTCTCGAGGTGCCTGGTGGGACAATAAGGCCCTTGTGCGTTTGGATTGGATGTGCACTCAGGCACATGCAGGGGAGGCCAGTTGAACCACTGGGAACTTCCCAAGGTATTCTAAATTGCATAGTCGTGTGTTTGCACCAATTTTAGTTTAAAATCTTTCTGCTGTGAACTTAAAGTAGGAGGCTCCTTATATTGATAACGCTGCAAATTTGGGCTTGCTATAGCCTACAATACATCATTTCACCTCTGGAGGACGCTGTAGATCCCATGCAGTGTAGTTATCACTTGGCTCATAATAAAGAAAAGTATACCTTAGATTTCAAAAAGTCTTGATCAGGAGTCTTTTTGACTCAAACAACCATGAATGCAAAATATTGACATTTTCTTTTCAGTGAGAGCCAAACTGTATATTGTAAGACAAAATTAAACAAAGCTGCTAAACATTTCCTCCAGACAAAGGCAACATCTTTTGTGTGTTTTATTTCATTGTAATACGTTTGATGATTTTATACATAGTAAAATAACACTACTCCTATAAATATATAATAGTTTCAACAGATTGTACAATGTACACAGAATATAGTGTTACATTTTTAGAATTAATTTTACTCTGATAAGATTATAATTTTGCACTATACTGAAGAGTAATAGTCAAGTTTTACACTAAGTAAAAAGTCACACCCTTGGTGTTGTTTGAATTCAATTATTTTGAGTTCAGAGTTATGATGAAGGTTAATATTTTCTTCACTTTCAAGATTAACTTATTTCCTACCCTTTTAAGAGCTTATCATTTTCTACACTGGTTCAGAATTATACGCCTAACATTGCTGCAATAATTCTAAAATGAAGATGTAAGAGTGACAGTATAGAACCTTTGTGAACTCTATTATTTTCTCTTTTAACCAACAATGGAGGATATTTTTATACCCTTTTATCCTGTACTTTATTGGAAGATTGAATAATAACGGCATAGCCTGTGTCTCATGTCAACTGTATCTCTCTCTCACAGTTGCTTATGATCGTTGAAGTTGATTTTGACCATCATTTTTGCCATGAATAATTGTTTTAAAAAAAGGTGCGAGCAGAGTTGTTTCGTAAAAATGTTACAAAATGCTGCAAATGAGACGGATACGGATGTATTTACTTTTTAAAAAATACTTGTTAGTCAAGATATTTGTGCTTATTTTTATATAATATGATACTCAGAACATTGTGAAAGACTGAGCAAAAAAAATAAAATGAATGGTCTCATTTAGTCACTTTGTATCGCTGTAGTTTGTGTTTTGTAGCACTCGTTTTCAGTTTAACCACACCATGGGTCTCCGACGTGTTATCCGTGCGTACCGCTGTTATCCGTGGTCACAATTCTAACCTTGGGAATCAAGTGGTCATTATATATCTTCCATTTTGTTTTTTTCATTCATTCATTATCTGCACTGCTTATCCTCAGTAGGGTCGCCGGGGTGCTGGAGCCCATCCCAGCTATCTTCGGGCAGTCGCCGGGGGACACCCTGAACTGGTTGCCAGCCAGAGACAGTCGCAGGGCACACAGGGACAGACAATTCACTCGCTCATTCACACCTAGGGACAATTCGGACCAGCCAATTAACCTGGCATGCATGTTTTTGGAATGTGGGAGGAAACCGGAGTGCCCGGAGGAAACCCACGCAAGCACGGGGAGAACACGCCAACTCCACACAGGGGGTTCGATCTCATCACCTCAGAACTGTGCCGCACACGCGGTAACCACTGCGCCGCCGTGCTGCCCTCCATTTTGTTTTATAAATGAAAATATTTCACATCTTTGAAATCTACAAACGCTCATCTTAAAAGTCCACAAGCGCTGTTGTTGAATATTGGTCATTTTTTCATAACTTGCGTGAACTGTATGCTTGAAAAAAATATCCAGGAAATGGTAAAAGGTGGATGTCACACTCGCATGCTTGATCGGACACATCTCATTGGCTGAAATCATGGGAAAAAACACTAACATCTCTGCCTCCTTGTCAGAACCCGAACAGACGGAGGACCCAGACACGTAACGTTTTCACACAAGCTTTACTTTACGGGAATGGGCAGTCATGCGCGTGAACACAAACGCCAGTGATGCGGCGATCGCTAGGCGGAAGAAGTGAGACAGAGAAGTCAAAGGCAGATGAGATCGAAACCGGACAGGACAGATGGGATCGATACAGGACACAAGAGTAGATACCGGACAGGACGGAACAGACGGGATCGGTACACGAGCAAGATACCAGACAGGACGGGACAGATGGGACCGATACCGGATACTGGTACAAGATACCAGACAGGACGGGACAGACGGGATCGATACCGGATACTGGAGCAAGATACCGGACAGGACGAGACAAACGGGATCGATACCGGATACCGAAGACTGGAGCAAGATACCGGACAGGACGAGACAGGCGGGATCAATACCGGATACTGGAGCAAGATACCGGACAGGACATGACAGACAGGATCGATACTGGAGACTGAAGCACGATCCCGGACAGGACAAGACAGGCGGGATCAATACCGGATACTGGAGATTGGAGCAAGATACTGGACAGGACGAGACAGGCAGGATCGATACCAGATACTGGATACATGTGCAGGATACCGGACAGAGTCAAATTACACGCCTTGCAAGTGCAGAGGTTTGTTGACAGACCGACAAGGAGTGAATGAGATCACTGAGCTTAAATAGGAGGGAAACCAATCAGGCAACGAGCCGCAGCTCACGCCAAACGGGCGGGCCCAAGTGAGGGCAGTGGGCAACCGTGACACTCCTGGCTTTAAAGGTAGAATAACGCTAAAGCGACACTGCTGCTAGTGGTAGAAATGGGTATAGCACCTTACTCCTCAAGGCAACAAAATAGTGATTTTTTTTTTTACCTCCAAACCAGATATACTTATGAAAAGAGCCACACCCGGCTCGCGAGCCATACGTTCCTGACCCCGCGCCTAGATGCATGTCGAGAGCTTCTTATCCTCTCTAGCAAGAAGAGAAGTTGACTGTATGGGCACCAATGCATCTGTCCATTTGTACGTGAAGTAGTGGTCCATTAAATACTGAAATGCTTTCCTCCTGTCACTAATAGAGGCACTGTAATCGGAGGAAACAACCAACCGACTATGGAAAAACAAAACATGGGGGGGGTGTTTTGAGATGGGACAAGAATGAAAGAGAATAACTCAGGGATGACAAAAACAATAATGGCAAATAACTGACGATAAATAAAAGAAAGTTAAGCACTCATGAACTATACATTACAGTGTCTGTCCGGGGAACAGATGTTGGTGCTAACAAAGCCCCGAGATGTGCAGCGTTTGGACAGTTTCACACTCTGCTTGTGTGCATGTGTGTGGTTTGGTGTGCGCACGTGTGTTTTGTGTGTGTAGAGAAATACCTTGCTACTTTGCGGTGCAGTTATCACTGGTTCACTGTTTCACAGACTTTGAATTGAATGGTCTTTATTGTAATTAGTATTAACGTTTTGTGCATATTGTTCAGCTGACAGCACACAGGAAATGCTATCACGGGGCAGATCGTGTGTGTGTGTGTGTGTGTGTGTGTGTACTGGCTGGGCATTTGTGCGGCTGAGTTATGTTGTCAGTCAAAAAAAGGGGGCGGCGCACAAGTCACTGTTGCCACCCAAACAACCTGTGAAGCGCGGCAACAGCTCGCTTTTCGAAGCTTGTTACATTAAAATTAAAATCAGCAATTAAATCGGAGTCTGAGGAAAGTCAGGAGAGCACAAAAAAATGGGGATCACCATCAGTTGCTCTGTGGATTTTTATCGGGTCAGGGAAGGGACTGAGGCGATGTCGGGAGGGAAAAGCAATATCGGAATTGCTGGACCTGCTGTGACTAGGTTACATAAGACTGAGCTAGCTCGGGAGAGGAGGCAATAGCAATCCTGCAAGTCTGGCTTATTAGGGTGAGGCTACTTAACAACTATCATGAGCCATTCCTACCAATCCTGTCTCTCACCATTGCCAGATCCATGAAACTGATGACCGGGAGCTACAACTCATGGAAAACATCTACATTCGGGACCATTGTATTTTAATTATTGCGGAGACCTTGCTAAATCTGAGGATCCCAGATGCTAGCATGCAGATAGCCGGCCGCTCTCGAAATCGCTTCCTTAAATTGAAAGCTGAAGTTCGCCTATTTTGTCGAACTATTGTATTATGACAATAACGAGCATTCATTCAACTGCTATTCTATGTTCGGTGTTTTTATTTGTAGTTCTATAGTTTTTATTTTGTTCCAATCATACACTCTCAAAATTGACCCTTCGGGACTTTTATGGAGGGGCATCGTTACTTTGCGGACTTTCACTTTTCGCAGGGGGTTCTGGTCTGCATTAACCAAGGGATTACTATACGCATCAGAGTGCACACTAGATCAAAAGTCCCCCTGTTCAAGTTCCAGGGTTTTGTACTTTGAAAAAAAAGCCATATTTTGCCCAAAACAAAAAATGTCAGTATTTATTTTACATGTCCAAGTCATTTGACGTGACGGTCGTTCGTCCCAGTGTTTTTGTTTCCATTTGTCAGTGTGGCATAAAAGTGCTGAAAGTAAGAAGATGGCTTCTGCAAGTACATTCCAAATGCCTACCCTAACCCTAAAATGAAAAAAGAAGAAGAGTTATTCGAGCGCATCTAAGAAATGCATGTACTTAAACATGCATGATGAACGAGCTTGACAGATACTGCAAGGATGACACAAACCAGAGGTGGCTGCAGGGGGGTAAAATAGTACCAAATTCCATCCAGCTCATTAAAAGTCTTGTTAGAATGCAATATTAGAATGTATAGATTTTTTTTTAGCTGTCTCTCTACTGTTCACCTTTTTAATTTTTCGGTCAGTGTGTTTGTGTGTGCGTGTATGTCAGCCGTCGATAAGAACAACTGCGTTTTTAACTGGCTCGTGTTCCAGATGGTGCACACTCGTTTTTAGCAATGATCAAAAAAAAAAGAAAAGAAAAAGAAGCCGGCAAGTTTTTATCAGGTTGTGTGCTTGTCAATCAAGCGCCTTGTCTCACACGCACACACGCACTCGTGCACACCCATCCCTCATCAGCTGTACATCACACACTCCATATTTATGTATCATTTATGGATCTGTGTCTGCCTTAGCATCCACACATTGATACTTGGCAGTGAATGTGATTGTGTTGTGTTGTATTCACACCTGTGTGCAAGCGTGTATGTTTTTGTGTGAAGCCCACATGGAGCTGTGCAACCTTGGCTGTGGCGAGATGATGGACATCTGGAAGCTAAATTGGTTAATGGCACCTCCAAGCTGAGGGTGTGTGTGTGTGTGTGTTTGTGTGTGTGGGAGAAGTGTGTACATCTGTCCAGCTGTCAGCGCTACTGAACATGTCCGGTTGTTATTTTTGAAACAATTCAAATGAGAACGAGGGTGTGTTGCCCATTTCTTATGAGAGACCATTTGAGGAGTAAATTATACTTGCTTCCACATCTAACATCATGCTCACACATGCACAACTATACTCTCATACAGACAGTCATACCCATGCACAAACGCCAAAATACAGTACTCTCTCATACACACTACTATACTATCACACACACCATTACACTTTAACACTCACACTACTATACTCTCTCACACATACTTTTATACTCTCATACACACACTACTATGCTTTCACACACATGTTGCTATGTATTCACACACATACTACTATACTTTTACACACATACTATTGTTGTTACAGGGCACCAAACAGGTTTGGAACTGAGCTCGCACCCGTCCCCAACTGGCCTCACCCTTTTTAAAAGGGGCCGGGAAGCTTTTTGACCCAGAGAGCCGTACAAGCTAAAATATTGAAAACATTTTGGGGAGAGAGCCACACCATATATTAAAGAAATAAATAAATAAACAATACCGCCGAACGCACTCTCCAGACAATAGATAATTCTTCAGCCCTTTTTATTTCACTGTGTGCCACTTGATGATTTTATCAAATCTGTGAAATAATAATAATGCCAGAGCCTGTGTCCAATATCATTATGAATATACCACTAAAATTTGTCTCCTGCCCTCAGTTAAGACTATTAAGGCTTATTTTGACCATCATTTTTATCCAAAAGGATGGTTTCAAAACAAGGTGCAAGCAAAGTTATATTGTAAAAATGTCACAAAATACTGCAAACAATAAGGATATCGTCGTATTCACCTTCAGCGCAGACTGCAATGTGTGCAGAGATGCGCAAACCTCTACCTCTCACCCAATCAAATTTCTCTAAGTGGTTTGCTGGTGTTTTTATATATATACAGTTTGATCAGTGTTTTTTTTTTCATAAAGTATCCCAACAGTAAACACACATAGTTTAATGAGCTTCAATTTAAAGGGTTTCTGAGCGACCTACTGCCAAAACAGGCTATGTTGGTGTGGCACCCTGACTATAAATGTATATAAAAATGTGCTCTTTCGATACTGGACTGAACCATGGTGTTGCATCAGCTTCACGTGTACTAAAATTAGCACAAAATCACTCAGTTCTGGAGCAACACTAAGAAATGTGCAATAGTTAAACTTGATCTCCGGGCCATATGTACTCATGGCTTGCAAGCTTTAGGTTCCTGACCCCGGCTTTATAACGGAATTTTAGACACACACATCATCGGGTCATTTTCATTTCCACTGCCATTGCTATGCCCGATTAATTGTTTGTTTCCTGTTTCTGGTTTGGACATTTTGGCTGTTATTTTTCAGCCACTTGCTTTTATTGGTTTGATACTTTGTTCTTTGCATTTTCAATTTCGGGCTTGGACTTTGTCAGGTTTGATTTTTTTTGTTTGGGCATCTCATTTGTTTTGTGCCCCCCTTTTAATTTGTCACTTTGTTCCTGGTTTTGTTATTAAATACCATCCTTATTTTGAGCACCTCTTGCCTCAATGCATGGCTCTACCCATATGGATCCACCACTAAAAACCCTAAAAACAACTTTACTCCCACACACAAACTATGATAGACTCTCTCATACACCAGTATACTCTCTAACACAGACTGTTATTATTTCTCACACAAAATTAAAACGGCAATTTCTGTAGGGGGTTTTTACACTTAATGGAATGATCCCCTCATCTTTCAGATTTGTTTTAATTCCGGTACTTTTGGTAACCATGGCAATGCACACTGATCCGTGTGTATATGTTGTACATTTCAATGTCAAACTGGAGTTGCTCCCAGTATAGTAGTATGTGTGAGATAGAATATGTGAAAGAGTATAGTAGTGTGTGTGTGACAGCATAGTAGTGTGTATAAGAGTATAGTAATCTGTGTTAGGGAGAGTATAGCAGTGTGTATAAGAGTAAAGTAGAATATGTGAGGAAAATATAGTAGTGCACATGAGAGTACAGTAGTATGAATGAGAGAGTATAGTAGTGTTTGTGCATGGTGTATGACTGTATCTGTATGAAAGTATAGTTGTGCATGTGTGAGAGCATGAATGTTTATTTGGGCACAGCGAAACAATTTTTCAAAAACAGCATCAACTGCTAATTGACAAGAGGGAACACAAAATATTTATACAAAACAAAACAAAACAAAAACGGCTGAACAATACAATAATATTATACATAAACATGTGCCCAAATAAAGTATGCTGAAGTCTGAGGGGGCAATGGAGGCACTACAGGACTGCTTTGATTGCACTGATTGGGACATGTTTAAATCGGCTGCCACTTACAACAACAAAATAAATATAGATGAGTACGCCATTTCTGTGTCAGCCTATATCAGTAAATGCGCAGAAGACGTCAGCAATACCAAAACTATATGCACCCGTGCCAATCAGAAGCCCTGGATGACTGCTGAGATACGCAAACAACTAAAAGTACGGAACCTTGTCTTTAAATCTGGTGACAAGGAGGCGCTGAGATCAGCGAGGGCTAACCTGAACCGTGCTATCAGACTAGCAAAGCGAACGCACAGTCAAAAAATCCAGGAACGTTTCCTCAATACAACCAACACCAGGGATATGTGGAAAGGCATTCAGGCCATTACCAAATACAAGCCAACCACCGCCCCAGTGCAGGACACTAGCATGGACTTTCTGAATGACCTCAACAAATTCTTTGGAAGGTTCGAGGCACAAAACGGCACCACTGCAGCGAAAGCGGTTCCAAATCAGGACGAAAGAGCACTCCACCTGGACTCAACCGACGTGAGAAAGACCCTGAGAGGGGTCAACACAAGGAAGGCTCCAGGCCCGGACAACATTCCGGGGCGGGTACTTAGGGAGTGCGCCGATCAGCTGGCTTGTGTACTAACAGACATTTTCAACACCTCGCTAGACCAAGCCAAAGTACCATCATGCTTCAAAATTGCCAACATCATCCCTGTGCCAAAGAAACCCCAGATCTTATCATTCAACGATTACCGGCCCGTTGCACTGACTCCTATCATAATGAAGTGCTTTGAGAGACTGGTTAAAGAGCACATCACCTCCAGTCTCCCCTCCTCATTCGACCCCTTTCAGTTTGTCTACCGGACAAACCGCTCCACCAGGGATGCCATCTCCTCTGCGCTTCACCTGAGCCTGACACACCTAGAGGAGAAGAACACCCATGTGCGGATGCTGTTCCTGGACTTCAGTTCAGCATTCAACACCATCATCCCACAACATCTGGTAGACAAAATGAGACTCCTGGGTTTCAACACCCCCCTGCGGAACTGGCTGCTGGACTTCCTCAGTGACAGACCCCAATCAGTGCGGATAGGTCAGAACATCTCAGATGTCATCTACCTCAGCACGGGCTCCCCCCAAGGCTGTGTCCTGAGCCCCTTGCTGTTCACCTTGATGACACACGACTGCGTCCCTAGGTCCGCCACAAACCACATCGTGAAGTATGCTGACGACACAACAGTGGTGGGCCTCCTCAGGGACGACAACGACCTGGCCTACAGAGAGGAGGTGGAGCAGTTGGTGGCCTGGTGCATTGACAACAGCCTGGTCCTGAATGTTGACAAAACTAAAGAGATCATTGTCTGTGTGGTGTGGAGGCTGCAGCGCTACCGACTGGGGTAGTGTGAGGAGGGTAACGAGGACAGCAGAGAAAATAATCGGGACTACACTTCCCTCCATTCAGGACATTGGCCAGAAGCGCTGCCTATCCCATGCTAAGAACATTATCGGGGACCCCTCTCCCCCCCATCATGGACTGTTCACTCTGCTAGCCTCTGGGAAGAGGTACTGCAGTGTGCGGTGCAGGACCACCAGGTTCCGCAGTAGTCTAGTCCCCCTGGCCATTAGACTGTTAAATGGTCAATCTAACATATAGTTAACCTAAATCTTAACGGCTGCTAATCTGACTTTTTGCACTACTGGCAGTTCTTTATAGCTTGCCACTCCTTGCACATTTGCTCTCTGCACTATTGTACTTACAGCGTTATTGTTACAGTGTTAATGTTACTGTTTACCTGACTTGTTAACCTGAATGCCCATTTTGCACATCTGGTTAGCTACTCCTCTTGCACTATCGGCACTATGGTAAAATACTATACGTAGCCATAATACAATACAACTTTTACTTATATCTGTACATTCGAGGAAACTGTGCGGGTCAGATGTATCGACATTTCGTTCTGTATACACGTGTACTAGAATGACAATAAAGTAGATCTGAATCTGAATCTGAATCTGAATCTTTCTTTTTTCCTTGCAGGAAAGACATATTCAAAACCAAAACAAGAAAACAGAACTTGACCCCAAAAAGGAAAATTACAAAACAAGGAAATTTCATTTGAAACTTATATTTGTGTCGTTAGTGACTCGATAAACAATAGATTTACAGTACTTCTCAAACAGTTTCTCATAATGTCCTAGCTACCATGAATATCTTGATGTAAATGAATGAATGGATTCTCTCCTTTTTGGCTCACTCTTGTGCTGGGCCAAATCGTTTTTGTGCCTGTGTTTCAGAGCCCACAAAACAGATGCACAACAATGTGATTTGCTTGCATTGTGTTTATTGGGGAGAGATCGGAGATGAGAGTTACAAGTCTATCCTCTTTCTGTCCGCCTGATGCGTCTGTCTCTCTCCACTCCAGATGTCGAAGGAGACGGCCGACAGCTGTGGTGTTGGAGGAAATTAGACCCCAGGCGGTGAGACGGCTAATACTCACGTGCACGTATGCACGCATTAACACATACACACTTTTGAAGCCAAATCAAAACAAAAAGCGTACTCGTTCCAAAAGCCATCATGTGACACATCTTATTTTAAGTGCATGTCGAATTTCAAGCAAACCCCTTTTTGAAGCACTAGTAGTGGGATACTATTGGTAGAAAGGAAAAAGGAAAGGTAATTGAATGGTCCTCGTTTGTTGGTGGCCTGTTAAATTCACATAAATGACTTATATCACACTGATAAATCTATTTTGTTTTTAATGTTGTCATGATTACTCATTGCACTCACCTGTGCCCGCTCGTTAGGCACCAGCTACTGCTGGTTGCCTGATTGAGTCCCCTCCTATTTATACGCAGTACTCCAGTCACTCCTTGTCAGTCCGTCAGCGAACCTCTGCATACGCAAGGCAAGCACTTTGACTCTGGCTCCCGTCTGCCCTGTCTTCATCCCTATCCTACTCGTCTGTTCCTGATTCCCCGTTTGTCTCCGGCTATCGACCGGTTTTGTCCATTTGACCGTGCTCTGATCTCCCGCTCCGGCTATCGACCGGTTTTGCCGATTTGATCACTCTCCGATAACCCTCCCCGGGAAATCCACTTCCGCATTCCGATCCCGTGAGCTGCTTGCTTCCCCCGTCCAGCTAGCAATGGATCGCTGGCGTTTGTTTCCCCGATATCCCAATAAACTTTTGAGTGAAATGTAACGCATTTGGGTCTACCATTTGTTCTCGTTCTGACAAATGTTGGGACACCTGCGAAGACGAATGCATAGGATGCTGGTTTGTTATCTTGAATATAAAACCTCACTGTTGGTCGTTGTTTCGACTATTACGCACTGTTTATATCACTGTCTCTTGTTCAATCATGTTGCTGTTCTTTGATTACCGCACCCTTTATGGCGGATCTGCTTTTGTAACCTAGGAGAGGGGAGGGCTTTGAGATTAGGTTGATATTTCTTACTTGAGAGTTTGGTCTGCTACTGTTCTCCTTGGTAGTTCAGAATCCATTGATATCTTTTCTCCTTAGACTGGGTTACGACTAAACTAAGTACTTTTCACACACTAAATGATTGGCATTTAAATACTATCTTTCCTTCAATGCAAAGTCAATGCCTTTTCTCATAAAATAAACGCTATTTTTGTGCAGACAACTGTCACCCACAACCTAGACACTCATTTGACAAAAAAACACGCCTCTCCCTGGCAAAGTAACCAATCGGGTTCTGCTTTGTACATGCATCCATTTAAAGACCAAATATGCAATGAGAACTTTCAAATATTTAGGAAAAAAAAGCAATGGCGTCCGATTTTTATATAGCTATTTTCAGTTATTGTATATTCCAGAGATCTAATGTCTTCTGTAAGATTCCCTTTTTCAAAAGAGCTTTACTTGCGAAACGCAAATTGCATCACGATACAGCAAACAGGATTTCTTACAGAGGGGCGATTGGACTAAAACACTATGTCGACTGTGTTTTTAGTGTGGAATTTATATTGTTGAATGGACAAAAGGTAAACAAAAACAACTTACAGACGATTATATAGTGACCATCATGAGATTTTCCAAACTACATCTTGACAAGCAACCAAGCAGCTGGTAGTCTGATGGACAAATGAGATCAAACATGACTACTACTACTTGACGTATTCATTTGTGTGTAACATCTATTTTTTTGTTTAAAAAAAAAAAAAAACTCCAAGTTTGGGTGCGCATAATAAACTGGGATTTACGGTAGAACGTTCGCGTATTGGAGCAATGATTGATCAGTCGAAAAATATCAAATAATTGGATGCAACAGGAATCAAACCTGGGTCTTGGCGGTGAGCGCCCAAAATCCTAACCACTAGACCAGGGGTGTCAAACTCATTTTAACTCGGGGGCCACACGATAGGACAAACATTCTCTGGGGGCCGGGCTAGTAGACTAGAGACAAAGAAAAAGAGAGGGAAATAAATAAGAGAAAGTGAGGGAGAGAAAAAGAGATAGGGTGGGACAAAGAAAGAGAGAGATGGAGAAAAAGGCAGAGAGAAAACAAGAGTGAGAGAGAGAGAGAGAGAGAATGTGAGAAACAAAAGAGATAAAATGAGAAATAGTGAGAGAGGGGGAGATAAAGAGAGAAAAATAAATCCAAATGAAATAGAAAGAGAGAAAGAGAGAAGGATAGATAAGTGAGGAAGAGAAAGATAGAAGGGGATAAAGAGAAGGGGAGAGCAAGAGAGGGGGGAAACAGAGAAAGGAGAGAATAGGAAAAAAGGAAGAGAGAGCAAAAGCAGGTAAAGAGACACCCAGAGAGAAAATGACAAAGAGGAACAAAGAAACAGAGAGAGTGAAGAGAGAGAGAGAGAGAGAGAGAGAGAGAGAGAGAGAGAGAGAGAGAGAGAGAGAGAGAGAGAGAGAGAGAGAGAGAGAGAAATACAAGTACAGCGTTTGTGAGAGGCACCAGGCTTTGGCAACATTAAGTGGACATATTTCAACCCGCAGCTCATTTTTCTCTTGCGCTTCCCTCAGCAATGTCTTGCGGGCAGGATTCAATCCCTTAGCGGGCCTTATCTGGCCTGTGGGCCGCCTGTATGACACCCCTGCACTGGACCATCAGTGATATAGATGACATATGAAAAGGCATTAAATCTTATCATCACACTATTTTCATTCATGCTACTAGAGATGAATGTAAGAGAATAGAGAAAACAGAAAATCATCCTGAAAGATATAAATAAACACAAAAAAGCACGACAAGGGAAATAACTCTTTGCTGTATCCGATGATGAATTCAACTTTGAGGGACACTAATGAAATGTGAAATGAAATGATCTGCATTTATATAGCGCTTTTCAAGTCAATGACTTCCCAAAGCGCTTTACAATGTGCTCCACATTTCCCAATAGCGGCCTTGCAGCCATGTAGGGCGCTAACCTGCTTATTGGGGGTATTAGGGGTTCAGTGTCTTACCCAAGGACACTTCGACATGTAACACGGACGAGCCGGGATTTGAACCGGGATCCCTTGATCCCAAGACGAGCACTCTACCTCCTGAGCTACTGCCGCCCCCATAAAAATGAAATGATCTGGATTTATATAGCGCTTTTCAAGTCAATGACTTCCCAAAGCGCTTAACAATGTGCTCCACATTTCCCAATAGCGGCCGTGCAGCCATGTAAGGCGCTAACCTGCTTATTGGGGGTATTAGGGGTTCAATGTCTTACCCAAGGACACTTCGTCATGTAACACGGACAAGCCGGGATTTGAACTGGGATCCCTTGATCCCAAGACGGGCGCTCTACCTCCTGAGCTACTGCCACCCCAACTACCCCCACTAAATAAAAACACAGTTTACAATGTCAATAAATGATTTTGATCATTGCTGAAAGTATTCAACATCCTTTGCCACTCACAATGTTTAGTTTGAGCTGCAAGCCATTAAAACAAACTTTTATATAAATAAAAAAATAGGCTTTCTAAATTTCCAACAAATTTTGCTTTACTTGAAGTGGCGATGTAATACCACTTGGCAATATTCAGATTTACTAGGCTAAGTAAAACAGTCTCACAATATAACAATATAGTAATCGTAGAGTGATTTTGAACACCAATTAACTGCAAAATACAAAAAGAAGACAATCAATCATATTTACTAAATGTCTCTGAACGCATCACTAGCGCGCATCTGCGCTGCCCTTACGGAACTCTACGCCAAATCAACAAAATGAATGCTACATTGACGGAGAAATACAATACAGACAAAAAGAGAAGCGCTTTTACCTGCAACACCGTGTACGAGTTGGCCGTTCGTATAATTTGCGCAACAGATAAGAACATTACGGCCACGTGCGCGCCGGATGTCGAGTGTCAGTGATTGAAATGATGGTCAACACAATTAGTCCATAAGTGTATGTATAAATAAAGTTTTAAATAAAATTTTAATCCTGCAAAGTAATCTTCACTTTAATTAAACGTACCTGTAATTTGATCATGTCTTATTACTGGATGTGTTACAGAATACAATTACATTTTTTTGTTCTCTAATTACGTTATGCCGTTACATGTGTTCCGTTACTTCCCAACCTTGGTTTTAATGTGGGGCTGCTTTACTTCATCTGGAACTGGACGTGGCACATGTCCTGTATGCTAGTTATAACTCACACGTACGTGCTCATTGTGAATCATTGTGGCAGTGATGATGTTGTGCCAGTCAGCCCTGCTCTGCCACTGCTGCTGTAGCCCCCCTTGATGCCAGCGGGAACATTTGCCTTGTGGCACCAATTCCCAGGAATGTCTAACCTGCGCCAGCTGTTGACAACATGCTACCTGTGCCAACAATGTGTGCCCATCTCTCCTCAGCTGCCACTCGTGCCGTTCCATCTGGGGTTAAGATATTAGCGTGCGTGTTTTTGTTTGTGTGCATGTGTGTGTGTTGGTATCCGGTACCGCACCTGACTATTTGTGTGTATGTTGCGACCCTGTGCACATCTGTATTTGTGTTTGCACATGTGCATGTATGGATTCCTCCTTTTCCTGTGTGTGCATGTGCGTGATCATCTGGAGCAGCATAGAAAAGGCTTTTCCACACCTCAATTTGGCTGCCAAGCAGCCCAGATGTTCGCCGTGTAAGCCCCCGGCCAAATTGGAGGGAGAGACATGCCGATTATTATTAGTGTTATTATCAGCGTTATTAATATTCAGCCCTGCAAAATTAGGGATTTCTGTTTTTGTTTTTGTTCCTTTATCAAATCAATAGTGCATTCAATTTATTAGATCATAAATTAAGAGCTTAACTTTTTTGGAATGTTAATTAAAATTAGTGCCAGTTATTTGATTGTCCAACAACAAAAGTTTATTTTTCCTTTCTTAGAGTACAGAGTATCTAATCTGAGATCATACATTTTATCACTAGAGTATCATTTTTCCATTTAATTCATTTATTGAATGATCGTGTTTATGTGTGCGTGTATTTGTGCTCTTTAATATATCTCTTCCTGATACTCCGTCCATTCCCGCGCATCTTGGACTCCTAGCTGATTCAAGCGGACAGGGAACCCAAAAAGGTGAATAGTAGATTTAGCAGTGTGATTCCTGACTTCATTAAGTCAGCATTATGAAACAGAAAGCGGAAAAGAATTGGGGTTGTGGGGATCTAAAGTAGTGGGTCTGACAAGAACGTGGTCTTTCCAGCTCATTTTTCTTTACCAGATGTGGTTTTACCGAGGCCAGTGCCTATCTTCCAGAGAAAACTAAAGGAGGAATGAGAATGAAATTAGCATAGGCTGTCAGAACAAGGACAGAATCAGGACCCAATTGCGTAACGTTTACTACCAGTTTTATTGAAAGAAAGAGGAAGGGTCGCGCCCACGATCCGGTGTTCGCTGGACGCGGGAATCAAGTCGCTCTTGCAATCGGATTGTGATCCGAATACGGAAGAGGATCTTCCGTAACGGGTGATGGCGATGTCAGGGACAGAAAAACGGGTCGGTAGCCGGGACAGGGAGAGCAAAAACGTGTTCGGGGTCGGAAACGAATCGTAAGCGAAGACGGGAGAGCAGATGTGGTTGGGATCAAACAGGTTGCAGCCGGAGACAAACGGGAGCAAAAACGGGACAGGCGGGATTCAGGGTCAAAAAAGGCTTGCCTAGTATCAACAGAGGTTCGCAGACAGACTGACCACAGTAGAGTGACAGAACTGGGTTTAAATAGGGACAGGGAGTCAATCAGAGCCCACAGCGATTGGTGCCAAATGAGCAGGCACAGGTGATTCACATCGGTAATCATGACAATAGGCAGATTGTTAGCGACAAACGCCAGTATCATCCGAGAAATCTTAAATGAAATTATTCTCTTATATCATGGTAAATAATGTTAAAGCTGAACATGCAAAAAAAAAAAAAACACATCATAATCCATAAGGGGTGTAGGCCCAACAGCAGCCCCTCTTATCCCTTCACCAAACCAACTCCCTGAGGCCCCGGTAGCACCCAGGCACACCAATCCAACCCCCAGCAGCAGCAGCCGTCGCAGAGCTGGACCCGAGGCCCGGAGCAACGCTACCAGTATGACAATCCCACCCCCAGCCCAGCACGGGGCCAGTCAATCCACCCACCCACACGACCGGGCACAGCCCTACCTCACCCCATTACGCCCCGGACCCACAAAAAAGGATATACCTTGGTAAAACATTAGAAGCACGAAAGAGTCTATAAACTAAGCTGGAATTTGCACTAAATAATTCTATGCTAATGTTGGTGAAACATAATTTTTGTCTTTGCAACAGATGACCAAACCTTCGAATTCAAATTAGTTTTTTTCAGTGTTACATGAAAATTACTCATAACCACATTTGTATTCATCTTTTTATTCAGGAAAATACATTATACAACTATAAATGTCATGTTTTTTTTTCAACCTTTCATATTTTTAATTGTGTATAAAATCAGTTTTCCCACTGACATTTTCAGGAACATTCCTCCATTTTGTTGCTTTTAAAATATAAATATTGTCGTACTATAAGCTATGGAAATAACACAACAAACAGTAATTAGCGCCATCCTCATATCACGGGGAGGTTGGGGCAGATTTGGTGCTGTTTTTAGGGTGAGCATGGGCGTGTGTTCTCCAAAGCACAGAGGTGGCATCTGCGCATGTTTGCCACTTCCACAGGGCTTAAAACGTTGCCGTCCTGCCCCATATGGTGAGCTGTGGCTGGGCAAACACGATGCATCCATCCCCGTGTGACACCTTTCAACCCGGCTACCCAGTAAACAACAACTGGACACTGGAGAGAATGTAGATGTCATGTTCTGGTATAAAAAACAAGATGTGGTCTGCTCAAGCTGACAGATGACGTTTGTTTTTCATGTGAATGTTGAAAATGACCTGATGTGGTCTTACTAAATCATTTTTTTCTGCCAACAGGTCATCAAAAAGTCATTCCCATGTACATTTTTTGTGTGTGAAAATAATGTTAGGGGCTTAAGATGGATGGAATGGCCCCATGGGGCAAAAGTCCGCAAATTATTTACAGTTTGTTTACCACTTATTTCTTTTTGGTGGATTTGCGAGACTCCAGTAAACCTTTTGGCCAGTATGCCTTCGGCCTCTGCACTGTAATCGACAAAATATTACCCCATTGACATTTTAAACAATCCTTGAAAATAGAAAATATACCAGATTAAGCAAAGCATCGCTTTCTCGAGATTATAAAAACCCTTAAATATGCAAAACAATCTTCCATAGTAGACAATTTTATTTATTTTAGAAATAAGCATTAAACAAAATTGAAAATAGATTTTAGTGTTTGTCAGGACCAGAACGTAAACAGGACCCAATTGCGTAACGTTACCACAAGTTTTATTGAAAGAGAGAGGAAGGGCAGCGCCCGCGAGCGGATGCTCGTTGGGCGCGGGAAGCAAGTCGCTCTCGCAAACGGATTGTGATCCGAATACAAAAGTGGATCGGTTTCTATCTATCTATCTACCCTTGTCATATCCCTCGGGAGGGGTGACCGACAGCAAGACAAACACATACAAAAATAAAGAAAATAAAAAAGGGGAAAAAGTACCAAAAACACACACAACATATTTGGACCATGGCCAACCCAAATGCACAAACACCAAAACAACTTAAGCCCCTCGGCACCCAAGTTTGTCATGCTTTCGCCCCCCCAGATGAAACGGGGCACAAGAAAGCGGCCATGTCACTCGGGTCTGGGTGACACAACACACTCTTCTGTTCAACAGCAGGGCCCGACAGCTTTCACTGGTTTACCCCTGCCGTATCATACGGGTGCCCTGCCCATCCCTGAGAACGCGCCCAACATCCAAGTATCCTTTCACAACACCTCTCCACTCATTCCTATCAACAACAAGAGGTCTAGCTTCCATTATATTTAGACCTCTTTCCTGCAGTGCACACATAACACTATCCATCCACATCAATCTCGGCCTTCTTCTTGGTCTCCTTCCATTTACTTCTGCTCTGTAGGTCCTCTTCAACATTCGTTCCTTATCCATCCTTTCCATGTGTCCAAACCAACCGAGTACTCTCTTATCCACACACTTGCTCAGTTCCACTACTACTCCAGGTGCTGGAGTATATTGAAAGATTTAGGTACTTGGGTTGTGATGTGGTGCAGTTGGTTGCACAGAGTGAATCAAGGAAGCAAGGTTTTGGGTGCTCTGAGGAGAATGATGAGCAACAAGAGTATGAGTATGGATGTTAAGAGGGGACTGTATGAGAGTGTGATTGTGCTGACTGTGTTGTATGGTGAAGAGACTTGGAGCCTGAATGCAGATTGGAGTAGGAAATTAAATGTTTTTGAGATGAAGTGTTTGAGGAGTATGTTAGGAATAACAAGATTGGATAGATTGAGAAATGAAATTGTGAGAGACAGATGGTGGTGTCAGGGACGGGAAAACAGGTCGATAGCCGGGACAGGAGAGCAAAAATGTTGTTCGGGGTCAGAAACGGGTTGTAAGCCGGTAAGGGAGAGCAGACGTGGTCGGGATCAAAACGGGTCGTAGCCAGAGACAAACACGAGACAGGCGAGAGTCAGGGTAAAAAAAGACTTGTCTTGTATCAACAGAGGTTCGCAGACATACTGACAACAGGGGATTGGCAGGACTGGGTTTAAATGGGGACAGGGAGCCAATCAGAGCCTGCAGCGGTAGGCGCCAAATGAGCGGGCACAGGTGATTCACATCGGTAATCATGACAGCTGGGTGTCACACAATACATGTAAATTGGAAAAAGATTAGTTAAATCTTTGGCTCTTCTACATAAATGATTTCTTAAACAAGTATCCATTGCTTGTATTCCCTCATATTTTATATTACACAGAAGTTGAGAGAATCATTCATTATTTATATAAAGTAAATATTAAATTACATAAAGAACTCATTACTACAACAGATAAATTTGAGTACAGATTTTAACAAAAAATTTATTGGCAGGGGTTCGTAAGCTTCGGATGACTCCAGACCCCAAATGGAGTTTCCTGTAGGATATCATACCCCCTTCACTTGAGTGTATATGTTTACATTTATTTCAGATTCTCAGATTTTAACCACATAAAAAGCATTAATGCTGGGAACAGTCAAATAAGCTTAACTACTAGTACAAAAATAAGATGTGATAGGCGCAAAATAGAAGAGAACAAGGGGAGCTACCAAAAATAATCCTGATTACAAAAGATTGAGTCCCATACCTGCGACATTTGTGTCCCACACCCCTAAGGGGTATGGATACACCAGTTAGGAAGCCCTCTTTTATGGGCTCAGGTATTGTAAAATGTATGGGCTCTGTGTAACAATTGACCTCTGCGCAGTTGCCGCTGTATTTTGTAGTGTAACTGAAAAATAGTGCGACAAAGCACAAGGAAAACATTAAACTGTAGAGCACACGTGTCAAACAGGCGGCCCGCGGGCCAGATCAGGCCCGCTAAGGGATTGAATCCGGCCCGCGAGAAAACACTCAGAGAAGCGCAAGAGAAAAACAAGCTGCAGGTTGAAATATGTCAACTTGACGTTGCCAAAGCCAGGTGCCTCTCACAAAGACACTGTACTTGTAATTATTACTCTCTCTCTCTCTCTCTCTCTCTCTCTCTCTCTCTCTCTCTCTCTCTCTCTCTCTCTCTCTCTCTCTCTCTCTCCCTCTCTCTCTCTTTTCCACCCCTTTTCTTCCACTCTGTCTCTGTCTCTTTCACTCTCTGTGACTTTTAACCTCTTTTGCTCTAACTTCCTTTTTTCCTTTTCTCTCTTTTCTCTTTCTCTCTTCATACCCTTCGTGCTTTCTTTTCTCTTTTCTCTCCTTCTGTCTTTCTATTTCTCTTTGGATTTCTTTCTTCCTCTCCCTTTCTTGTCCCCCTCTCTCACGACTTTTTATCTTTTGTTTCTCACGGTCTCTCCGTCTCTCTGTTTTTCTCTCTTTGTCCCACCCTCTCTCCTTTTCCCTCCCTCTTTCCCTGATTTCTTTGTCTCTTTTTCTTTCACTTTAATCTACAAGTCCGGCCCCCCACAGAATGTTTGTTCTATCGTGTGGCCCTCGAGTTAAAATGAGTTTGACACCCCTGCTATAGAGAACCAATGTGACCATACATTTTTCTTCTCCTTTTTTGTCCACCCTTTTGAGGTTTTCTGACTATCCATAGAAACACAATTTTTTTTTACTGAAGGAAGTTTTGCTTTACCACTACGAGGTGCTAAATAAGATACAACCCTTTAAAGACATGCTCCCGCTGTAATGTTCATAGCATTATGTTTGTGCCTGGGATAGAAAAAAAATGACTTTCCATCAATATTGTGCTCTTGCATCATTGTGACTACTTTACTATCACACAATGTGCCACATTGGCTCATCGAGGGAATACTAATGAAAAGAGACGTGTATGTCCCCCTCCTTCTCATTTTCTTCTGGACAGATGTTTGTCCTGAAAGCAAGATGACAATTCCAGGCCAGCTGCCCCAGGGGACAAATGAGCATATTCGTGCCTTAGATGTTAATGTGTCTGCTAACTGAGACAGAGATAAAGAGGGAGAGGGTAAGAGGAGAGGAGAAAAAGAAGGAGTGGAGATGAAAAGGGACTGTTGTATCAGACTGAAGGAAACAGAGATGCAGGAGTAGGAAGGAAGCGTCAGGATTGGAAAGCACGAGGGAGCCCACTGGAGGGCATCAAAAGAGCCGCATTTTCTCAACGCGTGTGTGGCTTTGCCAGTTGTTGGAAAGCCAAACACAGTCTGCGCATCCAGATGTTGACAGATGTGGTGCCTAGAGCTCACTTAGAACTGACGATAATTCCTACCCGCTCCCTTAAGGGACTTTCAGGTCTTCTTCGTCGTGGTTGAGGGCGACATATCAAATTTGATAGTATTTGATAAAATAAGCAAAAGTTGCTGATTGTTTTCCTTCCTCATATGCGATGTGGAAACAGGTAACATCTGTCGGCTGCTGCAAAAAGGTAACTGATAATTTACCACCCCCAAGTGGCCTGGAGTGGATTGTGTAGCCATTACTCAATTGAACAGGAGCTAGAGCAGGTATAGGCAAACAGTTTGAGTCTTGGGCCGCATTGAATTCTAAGGTTTTGTAGAGGGGCCAGGAGGAATAAAAAAAAGACTTATTTACATTTTTTCCGTAAATAACAATTTGAGTCTCAAAGCTGATACCTCAGAAAAGCATGAGGAAAAAAAGGACAGGTACAGCCTGGCGGCGCCCATCCCTCTCCAAACCAGTTTTTGGGGTTGAGGTTTGTGTCACTTGACTTGACTTGTTAAGCATCCTTTAAAATGTGGTTTTTAAAAAAATACTTGTTGTTCAAGATATTTGTGCTTTTTTTTTTACATAACATGATACTCTCTTCGAACATTGTGAAAGACAAAAGAATACAAGAAAATAATGGTATGATTTAGTCACTTTGAGTGTTAATATAATTTGACTTGACTTGAATCCGTAACGTTAACCTTCATGCAATGTTCATACATTGAAAGTATCCCATGATCATTTTAGATAAGGAGATGACACTTTCATAGACTTCAAGTATTAGATAAGAATTTAATTTAGTGTTTTATTTTTTTGTCATCGATATCAATGTTGTTAAAAATTCTATGCAACAAGACTAGACGTGGCACTCCGAGGTAAACCTGTATGAAAGACTTTATCTTTATAGGTAATACATATACTGGACTGTCTCAGAAAATTAGAATATTGTGATAAAGTTCTTTATTTTCTGTAATGCAATTAAAAAAATAAAAATGTCATACATTCTGGATTCATTACACATCAACTGAACTATTTCAAGCCTTTTATCGTTTTAATATTGCTGAATTTGGCCTACAGCTTAAGAAAACTCAAAAATCCTATCTCAAAATATTAGAATATCATGAAAAAGTATACAAGTAGGCTATTCAACTAATCACCTGAATCATCTAATTAACTCGAAACACCTTGCGAGGTTTCCTGAGCCTTAAAAACACTCAGCTTGGTTCAGTAAACTAAATCACAAATATGGGGAAGACTGCTGATCTGACTGCTGTCCAGAGGACCATCATTGATACCCTCCATCAGGAGCGTAAGACACAAAAATAAATTTCTCAAAGAGCAGGCTGTTCACAGAGTGCAGTTTCAAAGCATATCCACAAAAAGTCTGTTGGAAGGGAAAAATGTGGCCGGAAACGCTGCACAACCAAGAGAGATGACCGCAGCCTTAACAAAATTGTGAAGAAGAGCCGCTTCCAGAATTTGGGGGAGCTTCAAAGACAGTGGGCTGAAGCTGGAGTCCAGGTATCAAAAGCCACAGTTCACAGACGTGTCCGGGAAATGGGCTACAATAGCCGTATTCCCATGCTCAAGCCACTTCTGAACTCAAGACAACGGAAGAAGCGTCTGACTTGGGCTATGGAGAAGAAGCACTGGACAGTTGCAGAGTGGTCCAAAGTCCTCTTTTCAGACGAAAGCAAGTTTTGCATTTCATTTGGAAGTCAAGGAGCCAAAGTCTGGAGAAAGGCTGGAGAGGAGCAAAATCCAAGTTGCTTGAAATCCAGTGTGAAGTTCCCACAGTCAGCAATGGTTTGGGGAGCCATGTCAGCTGCTGGTGTTGGTCCACTGTGTTTCATCAAGTCCAGAGTAAATGCAACTGTGTACCAAGAGATTTTAGAGCACTACATGCTTCCATCTGCTGAAAAGCTCTATGGAGATGAGGATTTCATTTTCCAGCATGATCTGGCACCTGCCCACGGTGCCAAAACCACCAGTAACTGGTGCACTGACCATGGCATCACTGTCCTTGATTGGCCTGCTAATTCCCCTGACCTGAACCCCATCGAGAATTTGTGGGGTATAGTTAAGAAGAAGATGAAAGACACCAGACCTGCAAATGCAAATGAGCTGAAGGCCGCTATCGAAGCATCCTGGGCATCAATAACACCTCAGCAATGCCACAGGCTAATTGCCTCAATGCCACGCCGGATTGATGCAGTAATCCGTGCAAAAGGATTCCCAACCAAGTACTGAGTGCATCAATGGACATTTTCAAATGTTTGATTTAGTTTTGCTGTTATAAAATTATTTTTTTACTTGGTCTGAGGAAGTATTCTAATATTTTGAGATAGGATTTTTGAGTTTTTTTCAGCTGTAAGCCAAAATCAGCAATATTAAAATAATAAAAGGCTTGAAATAGTTCAGTTGATGTGTAATGAATCCAGAATGTATGACATTTTGGTTTTTTTAATTGCATTACAGAAAATAAAGAACTTTATCACAATATTCTAATTTTCTGAGACAGTCCAGTATATATATATATATATATACATATATATGTATATGTGTAAAGACTATCAGGATAAAAGACAGGAATAAATATTCTCAACTAAGTACTTAGAAGCTGGGCAAAGTTGTAATAATAGTGCAATGTTTGTGAATTAAAAAAATAGTGCATTGTAAAAATAGTGCAATGAAAATAAGTGCGAATAACATTTAACAGTAAAAAGAAAAGAAAAAAAAAACAAATAAGTCGGGAAATATGTCTTCACAGTTTTGCGCACTCGTTTAAGGATAGTGATGGCCCCGGGGGAAAGCTCTTCCAGTTATCTCAGTTACAAAGTTTTTGTTTTTGCAGTCCTTTTCTTGCCATAGTCACTGTTCTACTAAATGGGAAGTTAATTAAGCAGCAAAGTTAACTCATCAAATGGAACATTTCATCCAATTGGTTTGAAACACTTGAAATTTGTAAATAGATGTATTTATTATAAATAAAAACATTAAGTGAAAGTCATTTAAGTGAAGTAACACAATATATTTTTAAGCACTTAATTGGATTATTAGCTATTATTATGAAAATAAAATATGAACTATTTTTATTAGTTTAAAATTTAATGTCTGTGGCAGGTGAGAGCGTGGAGATCGTGGAAAAATTTACTTACTTTGGCAACGCAGTTCACCATTCCACTTTGTGCGAGGCAGAGGTCACCCGTCGACTTGGCAATGCACACGGAGTGATGAACCTGCTGAACAAGACTGCGTGGCGCTCCCGTTATCTGAGCACTGGGACGAAAGTTCGCGTGTTCAGGTCCTTGGTGTTATCGAAAATGCTGGTCCCAAGAGCCAAGAAGAGAACCGCAGGTTCGAGTGCGTTCTCCATTCGGGCAACGATGTTGTGGAATGCTCTGTCCCCTGAGATTCGATCTACAACCTCAGTGGAGCTGTTTAAATCTAGGCTTAAAACACACTTTTATTCCATAGCTTATGAATGACCTATATTTCACGTTGACAATGTCTGTGTATTATTTGTTATCGCAACTTCATTGCAGCCTGGTCCTCCTGGAGGGGGATTACCTCAGGTGCGGTCCCTTCTCAAGGTTTTTTCATTTTCTTCATTTTGAAGTTTTTGAGTTTTTCCTTGCCCTCGTGTAGGTTTTAGATCAAGGGATAATGTAATAATTGTGGTTTGCAATCATCTGTGGTCTGTGCAGCCCTTTGAGACTCCTTGTGATTAAAAGCCATTATACAGCGCTTTTCAAGTCAATGACTTCCCAAAGCGCTCTACAATGTGCTCCACATTTCCCAATAGCGGCCTTGTATTGCAGCCATGTAAGACGCTAACCTGCTTATTGGGGGTATTAGAGGTTCAGTGTCTTACCCAAGGACACTTCGACCTGTAACACGGACGAGCCGGGACTGGGATCCCTTGATCCCAAGACGAGCTACTGCCGCCCCGAACTACTTGACTTGACTTGATATCTTGATGAATGAAATAAGTAAATAAGAAAAAAAAATAGCAAATTCAGAAAAATGTAGCTAACCTTTTAATATTGGCCATATGGCGCAACGCAAAATGTTTTTATAGGGGCATGTGAAGGGACACTAGCGATAAGATTGGTACCAAAACAACTACACTTTTTTCTTAGTGGTACTTTTTTAATCGTTTGTATATTATCATTATATTTTTACCATTCCGTTCATCATCAAAACGCATGTGTTTAGCCCCCGGGCTGTAGTTTGCTCACCCCTAAGCTAGAGGCTGAGCCTTGACTCATCTTATGCACAAAAAAATGCAAAATGTCTTGATAACTTTGTAAATAACGTTGTGGTATTTGTTATTTCTACTTGCTCAATTGCTACATTATGTCACTTGTATGTATGACATCAACATGAATCCTTTTGTGCCCCACGTAACAATTAAAAAGCATGCTGAATTATCCTGGTAATTGGTTTGATTTGCTCAAGTGTAAATTGGATGTTGCGTGCTTGCGTTTGCTTATGTTTATGAATTGAGTCTTTGTTTGAAGAAATGTGCTTTCCCCACTCAAACACTTTGTCTGTGGCCATGTGTCCCATGATTACAGAAACTACAGAGACATATGAATGCAAAGAACACACGACACATTTAGCAATAAAAGTCCATAAAACTGCACTGATTGCAGCATAAAAGTGAAAATGTGGATTAGGTTCTTTGCCTTAAGGGACCTCGTGTAATTTTGTTTAGGGTTACTGCAGCTGAACAACCTGAGAAAGCAGACTGTGAATACCTGGGGGCCACACATTGGAGGGGACAAGGCTGTTTTGGTGTCTTTTGGGGCTTGGGGTGCCAGAAGGGGTTGGGGATGAGGACAACCTGTCTGCACATAAGCAGAAAGTGCATTTAAAAATGTACACGGGTCGCACATGGAACAAAAGGAAAATACATGTTAAGATGTGAAATTTTCATCCTTTGAATTGGGGTGGGGGTGTGGGGTTTTGGCAACAACTGTCTCTCAGAACAACTGTCATATATATATATATATATATATATATATATATATATATACATACATATATACCTGTATATATATATATATATATTTATATATATATATATATATATATATCCATCCATTATCCGTACCGCTTATCCTCATTAGGGTCGCGGGGGTGATGGAGCCCATCCCAGCTATCTTTGGGCAGTGGGCAGGGGACACCCTGAACTGGTTGCCAGCCAGTCGCAGGGCACATAGAGACAGACAACTTACTCGCTCATTCACACCTAGGGACAATTTGGACGGGCCAATTAACCTAACACGCATGTTTTTGGAATGTGGGAGTGCCCGGAGGAAACCCATGCAAGTACGGGGAGAACATGCAAACTCCACACAGGGGGTTTGGTCTCATGACATCAGAATTGTGTCGCACACGTGCTAACCACTGCCACGTATGAATGATAATTTCATGAATCCATTCAATTTAGTCCAATTCAAACATTATTATTTTTTTCACTTGATTCAGTTCACTTAGTTTCAATCTTGACTAAAGGGACACTGTGTGATATTCCACTTCTAGATGTCTCAGTATGTTGTAGTACAACCAGAAATCAGTGCTAAAAAGCACATGGAAGATTGCAAACTATGGTGACTCAAAGGGTCATAAGTGCACAATTTTTCTTCTCACATTTTTTCCCCAGACTTTCACAAGGTTTTTGTTTTTGTTTTTGGGGTACTGTTGGCAGCAAGATGGCGGCCAATCATATCAGCTCCCTCTGGATGAGCCTCATGTTGTGTAAAATAAATAAAATGTTGTCTATCCTTTTTATTAATTATTGCATCATTAGAAATCAAATTGGGATGAAACAGTCAAGCAACAATACAAAACTAGGGGAAGGGATCAATAATTGCTCCAGAAGTATGTAAAATAAATAAATAAATAAAATAAAAACTAATTATAATTAGGACATATTTAACCAAACCCAGGGGGGGGGGTATCCTTAAGTATATCACACATCATTTGTACATTGGGATTTTTTTATCATATTTAGAGATTACCTAGATCCAATTTTATTGATTGACCTATGAGTATTGAAAAAAATCCCGTTTGTATGATCGTTCTTGTATTTTTCATTATCATTCAAATTAATATCATTGTTTTAATGAATGAATCTTAATGAATTTTGTTCTGGATTTCTTTTTAAAGATACAGCTACGTATCACAAGACACACTAAATTTATTCCAAGTTGGGAAGGAACTAAGGAACATGTTTATTTATTTTTAAATGATTGATTAGTTGTTCAATAAAACATTTTTTTTACGCAAATTGTCTCTACTTTTATTCTACATAGTCTGTCTAGCTGTGAGTAAAAGTGCCGTGTTGTTTTTATAAAGTATATTTTAGCTTTATAAGGAGAATTGGAATCATTAATAAGGGGAGCAATTAGCTGAGGTTGACAGGTATGAATTCAAAATAAAGTAAACACACCTTTGTCAAATAAGTTATTGTTAGTAGAACGCGTTATTCTATGAATTGTTACACCTTGTTCTTCTTTCATAATTGTAAATTATTGCCCCAAACCCTGGTCCTTGATTGAAAGATTTGGAGGAAAAAATTGAACACACATTTTAATAACATTATAAGGTATTTGAATCATATTGTAAATACAACTAAGGAAAATTGTCGTTCCGATTTTAATCTAACCCAGCCCTTATGATTATTTTGTATATTATTTTGCTTTGAATCGATTCATTTACCCAAAAGGGCCGGCAAGCCATGTACTCACACTGTAGAAAGTCTAATCCACTTCCTATGGAAAAATATTTACAATCCTTCAAATTCAGGAGTGTTTTTACTCATCCCTGGCGTGACTGCTTTAGGTGTGTTGGGTCCGCGGTCATCTGGTTGTGTGCCTCTTCCATTAGCCAGGCCAGCGCACAGGAGGTGACCTAGAAGAGCTTCACGTACGCAGGTTGGACCATGCTGGCTGCCGAGCACCACTGTTGCACAGCACACCTTGTACATGCCGACTGCAGCTGCTCTTGTCCCGTCTCTCGTGTGTACGTGTTTGTCCGTACATGCATGTGTGTCTGTGTAGTTGTACCCATCCCTTCTTTTTATGCACCTCCTGCATGGGGGTCCGCCTGACCGCAGCTGTCCTTACCTCTCTGGATGTCTCCTGAGACAGGCTGACCCCTCTGTCTCTTCAAAGCCACCCCGCTTGACGGGCTGAAGGGGGCAGCTTCTGTTTCCTTGAGCTTTGGGAACTGGGGCTGGAGTTGAGGTAGGGAAGTCTGTGAGGGGACATATGCTCAAACATTTTGAGTACGTGTGTGTGTGTTCCAGGAGGGTGGATAGACAGTAGGTTTGGGAAAGAAGGGGAGGTTGGCTTTAGGTGGGTTGTAGACGAGAAGTTTAGTTGCACTTTGTTGACCTCAACTTTACCTTCTATATCAGCTGTGTGTCTGTGTGTGTGCACATGTGCCTGTCATTTTTTAAATTGCGGCTAAAATAAAGATAATTCTGCAGATGATTCAAGTATAGAAGTACATGAGGGACACAGCCATACGTTAATCAATGTGGCGGGGCGTGGATTTTAAACTTAGGCAATCAGCTCCAGTCTAAGTGATGTTTCGTTCGCAAACAAACCGGCTCTATGAGACGGCTCTTGGAAGGGAAATATCCTATTTTATCTGTGAGGACTTAATTGGAGAGATGACTGTTGCCAGCCCCCGCCAGGCGTCCAGTTCTGTGGGTCCAACTGGATGCCACCGCCGCAGTTCACTCAGGGAGCCGGCAATGAATAGAAGAAGAATGATTAGAATTTACTTTTAATGTAATTCTTGTGCCCATGCGCACAGAACGAAATGTCAATACATCTGACCCGCACAGTTAAACTGTAGCAAGCCGATGTAGCCGCAGCCGAACAGGGCGCCGCCATTTTCGACCCAACTGCTGTGTTGTGAGTCATTAGGATGACCAAACCCCCCATTTCCAGCCCTTAATGCCAAACGCCAAGCAGGGAGGCAATGAGTACCAATGTTGTAAGTCTTAGGTATGACTCGGCCGAGGCTTGAACCAGCTACCTCCCAGTCTCGGAGCGGGCGCCCTACCCACAAGGCCACCGAGCTTGCGGACTTTGTGAGAGATGGAGGGGGTAGCAAAGGGCCCCGTGCCACAGAGATGCATGAAGGTGAAAGGACATTCTGGTATCTCGCCGCGTGTTCTTGTCCGGGACCAGACGGAGTATTCGGGCTTTGGAAAAAACAAGCTGGAGTGAAGTCAAGTCTTGTTTATTTGTATAGCCCTTAATCACTAGGAATCTCAAAGGGTTGCACAGACCACAGATGATTACAAACTATCTATCTACCCTGGTCGTTTCCCTTAAGTGGGGTGACTGACAGCAAGACACAACACATACACAAAAAACAAAGAAAAAGTATCAAGAAACAAAAAAATTGATCATGGCCAACCCAAATGCCCAAACATCTAGACAAGTTAAGCACCTCGTCACTGAAGTTGGTCATGCTTTTGTCCCTCCAGATGAAACGGGACACAAGAAAGCAACCATGTCACTTGGGTTAGGGTGACACAACACGCTCTTCTGTTCAACAGCAGGGCCAAACAGCTTTCACTGGTTTACCCCTGCCGCATAATACAGGTGCCCTGCCCATCCCTTAGAACGCGTCCAAACATCCCAGTATCCTTTCAAAACACCTCTCCACTCATTCTTACCACCAACAAGAGCTCTATTGCAAACTACAGACGATTATTACACCATCGCCTGATCTAAAATCTACATGCACTAATTGGAAACAAAAAGTAGCTCTCGAATCATTGCAGTTGACGACATTTATTACAAAGTTTCAAAATAAAGGTAAAACCTAGTACTCTGGGCCAGTGTGATCAGGAGACAGTTCTCGCAGTCAGAAGGGCATCGAGGATTGTTGCAGAGTGGAACATGAAACTCTAATAGGCCCACCATAGGATCTCGCATTACAAGGCAAAATAAACTATCTCAATGAATAAGAGACTTTTGTTAAAACTACACTCAGCTGGATTTTGAAGGTTGTATGATAAGATAAGGGTGGAAGACCATTGCTGGGAAAGTACTGATATGAAAGGATACAGCAGGTAAATACTTCACTTAAATAAGTGTATAACCATAAGTGCATTTATAACAACAATAAATGAATAATGTGATTATTAAAGTAATGCTGGGATGATCAAATAATAAACTTAATATAGCTGGAAAACTCACGTAATGAGTCTGCATTCATATAGCGCTTTTGAAGTCACTGAAGACCTCCCAAAGCACTTTACAATGTCCTTCATACTTACCCATTCACATACCGAGAGCGGCGTCAGCAATGCAAGGCAACTAACTGCTTATCGGGGGCATGAGGGGATTCAGAGTCTTGCCCAAAGACACTTCGCATATAACACAGAGGAGCCGGGAATCGAACCTGGCTCGACGAGCGCTTCACTTCCTGAGCTAATAATCTAACACACGCAAAGCGTGACTTTGTCACAAAATCAAAGTTATACAAGACTATATACACAGAGACAAAGATGAAGAATGACAGGTGGATAGTTTAAAGAAAAAGGCAGCGAGAGAGAAGCTTTGCCCGAACCCAACGTGACGACCAGAAACATTCAAGTTTGACGGCAGTTGAAGCAATACCTTTGGTGGATAACCGCCCCCTAGCCAATCATAGTTTGTGACAGTGAGCGTGTGTGTGGAATGAATGAAACCGCATAAAGTGGAAGAGGTGATATAAATGGTAAATGTAAACAAAGCTATTGTGAACGAGTGAATGAATAAAAAGAGTTAAAACTAACCTACACTGGACTTCTGTAGTGTGCAAATCAAATATACTTTTAAATAAGATTGAAATCCTGCTAAGTAATCCTTATTTTTACAAAATAGGGCTGAAATTTAATAACATCTTCACTTTTTGTAACTGTTAACGAAATACAATCAATTTTTTTGTATCCTATATACGTAACGCCGTTACATGTATTTTGTTACTCCCCAGGCCTGATTATTTGCATAATTTACATTTAAGGGATTGTGTTACAAATCCTGCCTTCCACCTCACTCGGTTTTCACGTGTTGGGTGAGCTCATTAACAAATTGCTTAACTGTAAACCGCACCAGGACATCTCGCGAGATTTGGCTTCCTGACCAACAAGGTCGCGCGGGATGTTGGAATGAGACTAAGATGATGCGCACGAGTGGTCAGTGTTAAGCGAGCTCGCTTCCAAAAACAAGACTGCGGCGGGAGCCCTAGTGAGAACGACGGATACCCAAAAGGTAGGACGCTGGTCTGACATTTTTAGTGTCGGTTGTTTGCTTTAGCCGCAATAAAAGGGAGGAAGAAGGGAAGAGGGAGGGAGGGCGTAGAGTTGTGGATGGTGGGTGCGTGACGTCAGGAGCTTCCCCCGAAAGTCAAAACAAGACGTCGATGCGGTGACGCCGTGAGGGAATCCAACAGGATGAAAAACGCTTTCTCGTCCGGGACTTCGGATTATTTTTCCAATATAATGACTAAAATATTATAGTTTTTTTAAGACAAGCCAAGAATAGATCACCCAATACTGTTAAGTGATTGCACCTGCTGCTCTAGCCAGGTAAACTAATTTGCCAGCTAGCTAGTGGTTAGCATAACAACATGGCAGTGTTCTGCTCTCATTCCGTTACGTTTCTGTCCAGATAGTTTGAAATGCCACGTTAATACCAGCGCCATGACATACTTACTCTGTTTATTATGGTGACAGTAGAAGCGAGTCAACGTGCGTCAGTTGACAGTCAGTGACGTAAATGATGATGAACATGATCTGTTCGTCATGGTTCCCAAGCACCAAGCTTTCTGATATACAGTCGTCTGAACGCTAAAACTGTGATTTATTACTAACTGCAGATATCCCAATGTAAGAGAGATGGGGCTTGTACAGGTGCTTGAAATCCTCAAAAAAATGCTTTCATTTATTGTGTTTTTTAAGGATTGATAAGTGCTTTAATTCTGGGTGAAGTGCTTGTAAATACTTGAATTTGTTGCTATGTTTCTCAACCAGCTGGCCTAAAAATGACGCCAACACCGTTCTGTGGTGGCTTTGCCATTGCACTTATTCTTCCCTCTTCTTCTCACAACAGTTTGCGCCCAAGAGGACAGATGCATGCTACACCTAAACCGGGCACTTTTGAAGATGTGCTAGTGCAAGGATTACGTTTCAATTATGAACATTTATCACGGGCCATGCAAGAAATGAGTTGTAGCTTTTCCCAGTAGTAATTGGTAACTGAAAATGTATGCTATATACTACTGTTATTTGTACCCAAACAAATCTATTAGCGATCTACTCAGGATGTAAAAATCATGTCTTTATAAATGTACACGCAAAATAGAAATTGCATATGCTAATTGCAGATATATTTGTGGCTCTGAAAAATACTTGATTTACATTGGGCTTTTTTTCTTTTAATGGTACTGGAGACATTCGAAAATTGGCTTTGAAAGTTCTTACGAAGTGCTTGAATTTGGCCATGAAAAGATGAACAAACCCTGTTAGAATATGGCCACTGGATGTGCCACTCGCAAAGTAGCCACTGTAGCTGTATGTGCTGACTACCATTAATCAACCAGAGAACATTAAGGCAGCCCCTCTTGATGTTACTTTGCTTAAATTAAGTTATGGTTACAGCGGATCATTGAAAAGTCTGAAAAGGTATTAAATACATTATTCTAAAAATAAGGGTCTAATTGGCATTAAAATGTCTTAGATCCAATTTTTGAAAGTCTTAAAAATGTGAACAGATTAATAAGATTTGTATTTGTTTAAAATAGAATATTTCGTAAAAAAAGGAATTTATTATGCATCGTGATTAAAATATAAAATATATAAAGAATATAAAAATAGATATGCTTCATGACTGTATCAGAAGATTTTTTGGGGAATTAATAGTTATTTGCCAGTTTTGAATAAGGATCTAGAATGTACTGTGAACATCCTTTTCATTTCTGGTTTTCCATGACTGAAACATTGGAGCGCTCTGGGTTTTTCAGATGGAAAGTTTTCAACTAAATCAAAATGTGATTTAAAATTTAAAAGAAAAAAAAAAACGTTTGTTTAAAGTTGCCTCTAATTCGTCTGTTTTTGTTTTGTTTTGTTTCATTTGCTTTTGTCTTAAATTTGATTTCAAAAGTCAATAAAAAAAGTCTGAAGTCTTGAATTTAACTTGACTTAAGCTGTAGGCTCTCCGTTAAGGCAATATGAAAAATACAAAATTAAAAAAAATAGTATCTGGGTGTTTTTGCTGGAGTTTCGGCTCCTTTCTATAATAGATAGGAAATCTAACAGCAAAGTTATCATATTCGGATAAACATTTTCATAAAAATAAAAAGCAGAAATACCTTAAATAATTAAATGAATCATTTCAATTAGTGGTTGTATGTTATTTTTTGTCATTTTCCAGTCTGCTTTATTTTTTTCGTTTTAGTGGAAATAGTTTCAATAGTTTTTTTTCCTCTTTTTTCTTTTTTTACAAATGTGCAGTTGAAAAAATACTAAAAGAGGAAATCATAGTGAAGGGAAAATATATTGAGGAAAATAAAACCTTTAATAATCTTTTTATAATAAAATCTCACACCTCCTGAATCATCATTTGATTGTGAGCCTCTGAAAAGACCCCCAGCTCTGAAGTCAAGGCACACATTTTACGCCATTCATATTTTAGGCTGGCTCTTGTGAGGATAGGTTTTGTATCACGTGGTCCCCGAGCTAAAATTAGTTTGAATTACATATTTCTGCAACTCCATTTCAGCTGAGACAACTGACATCAAACATACTTTGTGATTCATGTCCATGCTGTTTTTTACAAGAGGGTTAGGGTCATGATTAAATATAGCAGCAATTGTTCTTGGATGTTCTTTAACTTCACAGTCCAAATTATTTTTATTATTTAATTTATTTTTTTTATCATTTACTTATCCAAGGGCAGCACAGTAGTCTCACAGTTCGGGCGTCCTGAGTTCAATTGCAGCTGCCAGCCTGCTTGTGCCAAGTTTGCATGTTCTCTATGTGTCCGTGTGGGTTTTCTCTGGGCAGATTGGTTTCCTCCCACATATCAAAAACATACACAGCAGGTCATTGGCTAGGAATGAGATTGTGAATGCTTGTCTTTCTCTGTGTGCCCTTTGATTTGACGGTAACCGGTTCAGGGTGTCCCTTGCCTACTGCCCTAAGTCAGCTGGGATGAACTCTAGTATCCCAGTGAACCTGGTGAGGATCAGTGGTTCAAATGAGTGAATGCATTTATTTAAAGGAGCTGTAGGGATCTTGCAACTTTCTTACTCCATGGCACCATCCCCTGGTTTGTGTCATTATTGCTGGCTCAGCTCATTCATGATGCGTGTTTTCTTAGACAAACGAATAAATTTTCCTTTTTTAATCTTTCTTGAGGTTAGGGTTAGCATTTGGACTCCACGTTTTTAAATTCACAATTTTCACACTACACTAACAAATAGAAAAAAAAACCCTCCAGGGACGAGCATAACATCATTCTCCAGCACCCCCCCACACCTCACTTCTCATCCATCCTACCTAATGTGTTCCATCCCAAACAACTTTTCTAAAAAAATAAAGGCAGAGAGGCTACAGTGGAAAGAAACTCATAAGGGCTCTTGTTACTCACTTGGGCATTGTTAACACACACTTGATAAAGAGAATATTCAACTTTCAACTTTTTTAAGGATACCTCAAACTACGCACCCCGCCTTTAGCTACTTCATCTCCATGAATATGCAACTGATATTTAATAGTGTTTTTAAGTTTAAAGAAATAAATGTTTTGCTGCTTTTTGTCCCGGTAAATAGCCTGGGTCGTACAAATCGAATTTCCATAACATATCCCTTTCAAGGCGACAGAAAAAGGGAATTTCTATGTAAATGTTACCTGGCATGTGTTCCCACTGGCAGGGCTGGTGCATCCCAGCAGTGGATATCACCATGACAACCGCCATCCTGGCGACAGGGGTCTCCTGACTCTTTATCTTAGCCGTTGTGTCGTGACATAGCCTCTCTCCAAAGCTCAGTTTGGAATTGGGTTTCTCATTATAACTAACTGAGCAAACGCAACAAGACATGTTTATTATCTGTGGTTCACTGTTGTAATTTGTGTGTTTGTGTGATCTTGCATGTGTGTATATGTCAGCGTGTGTTCCCTGTTTAAAGCATGACGCCGCAGTCCCTCCCGCCCTTGATGGCGGCGGCGCAGACACAAGCTGATCCGAATACTGATTCACTTGGTCTGCTGCTAGGTAGCCCAAAGTGTTAGCTGAACCGCCGTAGCGCTAATCCTCAATTGAACAACGGCGGCAGCGTGGGACTGTTGTGTAATACAGTGTAGTGGAGATGGGTGCATTCGAGGTAAGCAGGCCAGCATAGCGGGGGAGAGCCGGTGTAAAAATTTGGGCCGGAGAGAGAGTGTGTAACTGTTTTTTTGTGTTCCTTTTTATTTATTTATTTTAATTTTGCTGCTATTTAAAGCCAACTGCATGCTCTACTCAATGCCTACTCCCACATGTGCAGACTCACCCTACACGCATCATTCGAGATGCAGGAATCACACAGCATGATAGATGAAGATGAATTAAAGGAAGCAGACATATTAGTTGGCAAGCAAGGTCATGTTCTGACTGGCGCAGATCATTTTATTACGGTCAATTGTACGAGTGGCACAGCAGTGGAAACAGTCCTCAAAGAAAGTTTGGTGTTGCCTCGATTTACAGCTGAGCCAAATGAGTTTTTCCAGGTTAAGAGCCATTGTTTTGAAATTGTTTTAGTTTTTTCCTTTGTCCTTGGTGATTTTAAAAGATATTGAAGTTGCAATTTTCTTTTACTGAAAGCTTTTGATGTAAATTTAGTATCTTATTGTTTTTTTCAAGGTCTACTCTCCTTGTATTTGTTTAAACAGTTACACGCAATAAACAAATGTAAATGCATGTATACAGCACTTTTCAAGTCAATGAAGACCTCCCAAAGCGCTTTACAATGTGCTTCACACTTTTCCCTTTTACACACTAACCGATTGCAGCGTCAGCCATGCAAGGCAACTACCTGCTATCGGGGGCATTAGGGATTCAGTGTCTTGCCCAAGGACACTTCGAAATATAACATGGAGGAGCCAGGAATCAAACCTGCGACCTCTTGATCCCAAGACGAGTGCTCTACCTCCTGAGCTAATGCCGCCCCCGGCATTAAACAAGTAAACAGAAATCACAATGAACAATATCACATTTATCTGGGGATTATCTCAAGTGCGAACCCTTTTCAAGGTTTCTTCATTTTCCTCGTGCTGGGGTTTTTGAGTTTTTCCTTGCCTTTATGTTGGTTTAATAAAGGCAAAGGCAAGTATTTGGTAAATACAACATGGTAATAAAATAGCAACTATCTGTTTATTTTAGAAATGCATATCAAACTGTTAGCCCTTCCTGCTAATCGGTAAAACAACTTACAGTCTAAATGTGTAACTGGAGTGCCACGTCCAATTTAGTTGTCACAATATGTTCAACTCATTTTGTAACGATGATAAGAAAGGTATATTCCATTCTATTCTAACTAGTTGTCAGCTTCAGAACGTTTGGCGACACCTGCTTTAGGCTGAACACTCATGCGCTGACATTGACAGCATGACTTTTACGGCATATATTCACTAGAAATTCCCAGTCACAGGTTAAACAACAAAAAAATTGGAAAAATGATTAATTTCATTTTGTTTTGCCCCCCTCATTTTATTTCCTTTCAGGCTGAGTCACTGCTGGTGAGGAGGAAGGTCTGCGGAGGGAAGAGGAGAGGAGGTGGTGGCACTGGCGAAGGACAAGTAGAAGAAGCAGCGGGGAGGGAG
Source organism: Urocampus carinirostris (assembly GCF_059441175.1). Taxonomy (NCBI): domain Eukaryota; kingdom Metazoa; phylum Chordata; class Actinopteri; order Syngnathiformes; family Syngnathidae; genus Urocampus; species Urocampus carinirostris. The sequence continues at coordinate 15,525,116 of NC_142361.1, forward strand.
TGAGAAAGATTAGCCACAACAGGAAGCACCACAAAACAACCGCACACACAAGCGAGTACGCTGAGTATTCGGTGCGTCACGTGGCGGAGAGCGCAACTGCGTGAACGGTGAAGGAAGGGAGGGAGAGTGACGCGAGGCTGGGAGAGCCACCCTCCACCTCTGCCTCCTCCTGCCTGCCGCTCTCCGTGGAGCAAGCGTGTAGCAGCAACACACTCTGCGTGAAGGAACCATGAGCGATGTCACCATCGTCAGAGAGGGATGGCTTCAGAAACGGGGTGAGTGTGTCCACTATGCTTCGTTCTCCGTCTCTTCATCATCGTAATCTCCCCTCTCCTCCTCTGCGGCCTGGTCTTGCCGGTGCTGCCACATGTGCCGGTTTGTGATCGGCGCATGCAAACACATGGATGTCTACAGCTCACACTAGCTAGAGTGTGTGCATTTTTCGCCACCACTATTTAATACTATGGGTTTGGCTGTCTGTTGATCTGCGGATGTGTGGGAATGTGCACACATGTGCACACATGTGTATGTGCCTTATTAGCCTGCAGTCACACTGCTTGCTGGATCTTTCAGGGATCACCATCACATATAGGCTATACAATCAAGTGAATTCAGTCGCGATCCATTCACTTAGCTGGTCTGAAGCCAGTATCACTGAATGTCACAAAAGAGTCATATGACAAGGTTGAGAGGAGTGTAAGGGGTGAGGGGCACCGGGGTGGTGGGGAAGCAGTGACAACACATCCTGTTTACAGCCTTACTGAATACAAATAGGCTGGAAGTGAGTAGAGTAGAGTAGAGTAGAGCAGAGGAAGGGAGTCCATGTTGCAAACATGTTACTTCTCTTTATGAACTGCCCCCGAAGTGCAATGTGGTCAACTCATGTCAGGTGAGAATTATGCACGTTCTAACACTGTTTGCATTTTTTTTTCCACCCCGTGGTACCCTTCCATCATCACAGAAACATGGAGAGCCATTTCTTTGAAGCCTCAAAGTTTCGAATTTATTCTTCTTTTGGGCACATGGTTTCTAACCTAAACCAGAACTTTTACATAAGAGTGAACTCTGTTTGGATGCGTGTTATACAAGAACTTTTTTCGTATCTGTGCAATGATCGTAAAGTAAACATGTATCTAACGGGAAGAGAACCAATGTCATGGCAGTGAGAGCGCAGATTCTTAAACACGCGACTACCAGTGGTATCGTTGACGTACGGGTTTAAACACAAGTGCACATTTTAGAAAAATAAATACCGTGACGTACAATGTTTGCATCGTAAAAGCAATGAGATTGTAATAAAGAGCACCATACTTGACTACGTATGTCAAAAAAGTGAGTACACCCCTCACATATCTGCAGAGATTTCATTATTACGTTTAATAGACACAAGAAACATCGCTTTGACACAATGTAAAGAAGTCAGTCAACAAAGACCATGGCTTACTGGAAATGTATCCTCTCGTCTGAGACAAAGATAATTTTATCTGGCTCAGATGGTGTAAAGCATATATGGCGCCAATCAGGTGAGGAGTACAAACATGTTTGTGTCGTGCCTAAAGTCAAGCAGGGTGTTGGGAATGTTATGGTTTGGGGCTGCATGAGTGCAACTGGAATTGGGGAGATGCATATCATTGAGGAAAACAAGAACTCAAGCATATAATGCAAGGAACAATCCCCTCCCTCCAGAAACTGGGTCGCAAGGCATTGTTCCAGCCTGACAATGACTCCAAACACACTTCTAAGATGACCACGGCTTTTCTAAACGGGCTACGGGTAAAGGGGATGGACTGGCCAAGCATATTTCTGGATCTAAATCCAATAGAGTATCTTTGGGGCATCCTCTAGCGGAAAGTGGAGAAGCACAAGATCTTGAAAATCCTCCAGCTCAGTGATGTTGAGGAGTGGAAGACCATTCCACTGGCAATTTGTGAGGCCCTGGTGAAATCCTTGGCCAGGAGGATTAACGTGGTTTTGCTAATTATGGTGGCCACACAAAATATTGAACTTCAGGAATTTTTACTTAAGGGTGTACTCACTTTTGTTACCAGGGCTTTGGCTACTAATGGATATATATATATTTTTTTTTTTTTTTGAGGGGAGAGGGACAAAATTTACACTGCTATAAAAGCTTTACACATAACATGTTTCATTTTGTCAAAGGGATGTTAATTCAGTGTTATTCATTTGAAGATTGTGATGAAATCTCTGCAGAAATGTCAGGGCTGTACACACTTTTGTGACATACTGTACATCTGTTAGCTGATGCACAGCAAACATCAATGCTACTAGGTAATTATTAATTCTGCTGCTGCAGTCCATTAATAATAAGAGTGCATGTAGTTATAAAGAACTGATGAGACCCGTGTTAACCAAGCTTTAAACGTGTTTTATTAGCTGCTCAACACTCTGTGTTTGTGGGCGTGCTTATGAGTTTGTACGTACGTGCAATTGCGTTATTGTTTGTTCGGAAAACAACGAATGATCGAAGAAGCAAAAAGGCAGCGTGATTGGATGCATTTTATTTGAAAAAAAAAAAACATGTGAATAATTTAATTCAATCAGAATTAAACTATTGTCATGTGTTTTTCATTAATCAAGAGTGATACGACAGTCCCAAGTATGAACCTGATGACCTGTGTATGTCCTTATGAATCCTACAATTTGGCTTGCAACCAATCCAGGTTTGCTTGTCTAAACAGCCGCTAGGATCAGCTTTAGTTTAACTGAGATAAACATTCACAGAATGTGCTTTTAATATTAGTCCAATTAGAAATATGATATGTTTATTTGCTTTTTATTTGTTTACTTCCTGGGCGCCTCTTTGGTTAAATTGCTAACTATCAATTTTGGAAGTGTTTTTATGCTCATTTGAGTGGTCGCTTGAGTTGTTCAGATGGGGGGATTTCCACAAGCGTCATACTCCGGCTACGTGACGGGAGCCCCTTGGAATGTGCGAGCCAAACTGGTGCACAGGAAGTGACAGGCCGCGTAACACAACTGTAGGCTTTTGGGTAATGTAGGCTGGTCCTGTTGCACAGCAGGGGAACTTGTTGAGCATCAAAGTGCTGGTTACTGCATGCGGTGGATCCTCACATTTACTCTACGCTCAAATGGGGCGCACACTCCTTTCCCGCGTGTGTCAGTCTGCTGCTGTGATCCTCAGACACTCATCTGTGCATATTAAAAGGAACACATCGCCTCCAGTAACGACACACCGTTTGACTGAACAGGAGAGAAAGAGAGATTGGAAAAGTGAGAGAAAAGGGGATACTAGTAGTAGGGTAGCAGGGGTGATTTTCCGTGTCAGGAATATGAATGTTTGACTGCATCATATTCTAAATTATGTGTGTGTATATATATGATTGTGTAGTACAAGGTCAGGGTGCTGACTCACTGTCCTGGTTGTGATACAGCAAAGACTGCAGTCTTAGTCATTAGATGATCTCAAACCTATACTGCAATTTTTCTGTCAATTTTTACTTAACATAGGTTTTACTCTGTCTTTCAGTTATTAGCAATGTACTAGGCTTTGAATTGAGGTAAAATAAGGGCACGGGTATAAATTGCAAGTGTAAAGAATTGTTTTTTTTATTTGTTATTGCAACATCCATTGCAGCCTGGTCATCCTGAAAGAGGGATTACCTCTCTCTTTCTCAAGGTTTCTTCATTTTCCTCATGTTGAGGTTTTTGAGCTTTTCCTTGCCCTCCTGTAGGTTTTTGCTCAGTGGATGGTCGAATAATAGTCTGTGGTTTGCAATAATCTCTGGTCTGTGCAACCCTTTGAGACTCCTTGTGATTAACGGCTATACAAATAAACATGACTTGACTTCACTTGACTTTTAATAGGGTGCATTGTATTGTGTTTTGTGTAGAATAGGAAAAAAAGGTTAGAAAGTGTAAGTTTTGGGATTATTTTGCATGTTACCAAGTCAACTCACACATACAGTATAAGCAAAATATTCAAAGCAGATTACATGAATCCATATGTAAATTATATACAACCCTACTTCAAAACTAAAACAATTCAACCAAACCACACTCCAAAATGCAACGATGAACCCTGCAGAGTACATGATTGAATTTTTTAAAGTAGTTTTGTATAAATAATGCACAATTCACAACTTGGTACCAATAACAGTAAACCTCTTGGGATACGACAATCTTCCGTTCTGATGTAGGGATCGTAAAGTGAAATTTCCATATACGGGCAATAGAAACATGGGTGGCTAAGGCTTTCCGATCCCCAGTCACATTAGATAAAAACAGTAAAATAACAAAATAGTAAATATAGTAAGGACCATTTATGTGTAATATACATGAATATCATTAAATACCATTATCAATATACATGTAAAGGAAACATTACATTGCATTTACTTTTTCTGTGTGATGTTTTTTTGAGCAGCAAGTGGATGCACAAGTGGGGTAAGAGACTGCAACTGCCTCTTATTCCACATTGTAAAGTGAAAACTCTGTATGGCGGTACAGCCATATCCCGGGGTCTACTGTAATTGAAATTGTCACTTTTTGAAACCAGGGTAGACAGCCAAACTTTCCATTGACCTTTTCTTTGTCCATTTTACAATCTGATTTTTTTTCTACAAATCGTTTGAATGTGTAGATCTCACTTGGTAATCATCATTTAATCGGAGCTTTTTACTACCCATGAACATTTTCAATGACATTCTCATAAATTCCTTGCAGGGGCTTCAATAAATTATCCCATTCGTTAACTATGGGCAGTGTCTTGACGTGTTTGCTCCTGTCCAATAAGCCTTCCTCTCATCTTGATGAAAAATCATTGCAGTGTTGTGGCGCGAGTCAATTTTTTTTGTTCTATAGCTCAGCTGAAATGAGGTTTTTTTGGGGTGAGATTTTAGTTTTTGGTCCCTTACCCTAGTAAGAAAATTAGATCATGCCAATGCCACCCAGATGTACACAGAGCTCAAGGAATCAGCTCTGACAATGGACCAAGTCAGGTCTATCTTTTCTTCCTTTGTGGTGTCCCATAGCTGTCACGCCAGCAGACCGTCGGTCAAGGTTGCAGTCTTGACATTGCTCACTTGGGTGACAAGCAAACTCCCTGGGTGTTGCTGTCGTGACCAAGGCAGCCTCTTTTTTTGCATAGTCAACAGAAAACCATTTTACGATGTTTCTTTTTCCCTCTGTAACCGCACTGAAAACAAAATATAATTGCTTGTCTAATAGGCCGTGTTCTGTCCTTGTAGAAACCAGCAAAAGCAGGTGTGAATTGTGGGGCAGTTCAGGTAATAAGATCGTGTAAGTTTGTAATTTGGTGAACTTCTTAACTCCTAAGAGAAACTGAATGTGTAGAGAAAGCCAGGGGAGGAAGGCCCCCCTTTACGTGCTCTGAGACAGTATTTTTTTCCAAATTGAGATGGTCGCGGGAGGTCCGACTGATTCTGCTCCGGAATGGATTGCAGTAATCCAAATGTAATAACTGCTTTTGGTGAACCCCTTCAAAGTCCTTGTGTGTGTTTAACCTTAAAACATATTTGTAATTGACATTTTTAATGCCGTCTATTTTGTCCTTTGACCGAGTAACAATTGTCATAGCTTTTATTTCAGCAGCGATGAGGTCAACCTTTTCTGGGCTTCAGCTGCTCTCTAGATAAAGTTGAGTTACTGTATTTATACATGTATAAAGCGCTTTTTTTTTAACATAAAAAAGAACTAAAAGTTTTGGTGAGTGTTCTAGACGAGGAATTCTGGTAAAATATTACCATACTTGTGCAATGATAGGTCAGTTAAAAGTATTATTTACTTCAATTGCAAAACGTTGGATACAAAACGGGAACCAAATCCGGTTCACGTTGGTGAAAGCTCCAAATCTTAACTTAGATTAGTAATATAGATGTCATACGAAAAGACATTAGATTTATCACACTATTTTAATTTACGGTACCAGAGACCATTGCAAAAATGGAGAAAACAAAGTTGTCGTGAAAGATTTAGATAAACACAAAAAAACACAAAAAGGGGATAACTGTTGTATCTGATGATTAATCGGACTTTGAACGACATTAAATAAATGCATTATAAATTTTATGTAATTGTGTTCAAATTTTACATTGTCAATAAATGATTTTAATCATGGCTGCATGCACTCACTAGCAATTCGTAGTTTGAGCTTACGAAGATGAAACAAATTTCATACCAATTTTTATAGAAATTAAAGGTGCGCATTATAAGGGTGCGCATTATACACGAGTGCCCATTATACAAGGGTAAGTATGGTTAATTCTTTTACTTTACGGGAGGTTACCAATGCCTATCAGTGCAGAATCTGGTAAGAGACCTCAGTGGAAATGTTTAAATCTAAACTTAAAACTCACTTCTACTCCATAGCATATGAATAACCTACTCTTCTCGTCGGCTAATAATAGTCTGTGTAATATAGTGTAATAATCTGTGAAGCCCTTTGAGACTCTTCGTGATTTAGGGCTATACAAATAAAAATGACTTGACTTGACTTGTTTGCTGTTCGATGTAAAACATACCTAGGATGATTTTGGGTGGCATTTTGTGGCACACTATGAAAGGGTGTCATACAAAATATTTGTAATGTGTTGCGTCAGCCTGTCGTATACAGTAACCATCGTCTGTCCTAATACATCAATGTCACACTTATCACAACCGTGCCTTTTAGACATATCCCCTTCTACAAAAAAAAATGACTTGTTTTAAATGACTTTGATTTCTCTTAGTTATTGAGTGCCCTTTTTTAATGGTAAGTGTGAAAAAAGTCAACATCCATCACAAAAAATCCTCTCAGTAACCAAGAAGAGCATCACCTCAGCAGATTAAGTACACCATGTCCTCAGACGACTGAGCCTTTCAGAGCTCACCCTCTCGCTGCACCGCAGTTGACTTCCTTCCTCTCTTCATTAAAGCAGAGTGGGAAGCATCACTCCTCTATCTACTTCAAAGAAAGAGCCATGCATATAAAATAAATCAGAACTTTCAAGGTAAAATAAGCAAAGCTCAGAATCCACTTCTCATTTAAAAGATAATGACTGAATGATTGGAAAGGCACTCTGAATGATAAGCGCCAACACACCCCTGACTTTAATGAGGTTACGGGCTATAGAAATTTAACGGGTGGACACTCCAAAGTTTGAAGAACGACAGTGAGTCACCCCTGCTGTTCGCCTACACAGGTTACAAAGCAACCATGGCCCGTTGGAGAAGTCTGAGGCCGGTTCATTTCCGACCTGCCCTGCGAGTTTACCTTCTGTCAGTATGTGTGAGACGGTCACAGTCACCGAGCGTACAGTCGCATCCACCAGCATCGTCCCACACAGCAGTCGTCAGATGGCTTTGAGGAAGGGAAGCAGAAAGAGCACTTTTGGGATATTCTATTCCCTTTCTAAGGTTTAAAAAAATAAGACTTGTCATAGAGTTTTATTACTAACTTTTGCCAACTTCAACTAACACGTTGTCCGTTTTCTGCTTACTAGAGTTGCGGATGCGGAAATGTGCTTTTTTTTTTGTCTTAAACAAGAAATACTTACGTTCCTTACTGGGAAAATGATTATACAAACTGTTAACTATGGCGCTGTAAAGGGAATAACAACTGTTGTTTGCACCAACTTGCATAGTTCATTTTACAGGGTAACGAGGATCCTTGAAAGTCTCAAATGGGATTGACTTCAATATTGTAAAAATAAATCAGTCTTAAAATGTGAGCACATTAATAAGATTTATGTTTGTTTGAACTGAAAGATTTCATAACATCAATTGTCCTTTTTATTATTCACTGATTTTACTTTTTGTGGCAACATTGCATGACCACAATAACTGAACTATCAAAAAGTTGATGTGGTTTCAGTCAGGCCTTTCAAAGCAGACACGTCTTAGGTCTACCCTCAACGCATATAGCATCTTTGAACAGAGATGTTTACGTTGGACCATGGGGGAGTGTCAATTTAGGATGAAATGGCTGCCTGAAGAATGCTATTCGACATGGCTAAAAGCTGTTCCAGGTCATGTGTACAAGGCACAATGTATTGTATGTCAAAAATACTTGTGCTTTTTTGTTTTGTTTGATTCAAATTTTTTGACGACTTTTTTTTGTTTTCAATTTGATTTTAAAAGGCATTAAAAGTCTTGAATTTAACTTGCCTTAAGCAGTAGGAACCCTGTTTTAGTTGGACACAGGTTTGTTTGGTTGTGACACATAAAAGCAAGCTTATGTCATATTTTACACTTCAGACAATAATATATTTTTTTTGTGTAAAGAATCAAATGAGACTTGATTGGACACAGGTGGAACAAAATCTATTGGACATTTTATATTTCATTAACAAATAATAACCTAATAAGTGTGGTGTGCAATATTATTTGACCCCCTTGCATATATATTTTTTAACGCCACCTTTTGCTACAATTGCAGCTGCAAGTTGTTTGAGGTATCCCTTCATCAGTTTTGCAAAAGACTGAAATTCTTGCCCATTCTGGCTGGAAAAGGTTTGTGAACAGCAGTCCTCGGCTTTGCTTACAGATTCTCGATTTGATTCAAGTCTGGACTTTGACTCTGCCTGTCTGCCATTCCAACACCTGGATACGTTTATTTGTGAACCGCTCTATTGTAGATTTGGCTTCATGTATTTGATCATTGTCCTGTTGGAAGATACATTTCTGTCCCAATCTTGGGTGTTATGCAGACTCGAACAGGTTTTCTTCCAGAATGGTCATGTATTTGGCTCCTTTCCTCTTCCAATCAATTTTAAGGATATTTCCCGTCCTTGCTGAAAAAAGCAGACCTAAACCGTGATTCTGCCACCACCATGATTTGTCAGTGGGGATGGTGTGTTCAGGGTAATGAGCTGTGTCTCTTACGCAAAACAAATATTTTTGCATTGTGGCCAAAAAAATAGATTTTGGTTTTGTCTGCGGTGGCAACTTCTTTAACATGCTTTTTGTGTCTCCAGGTGACTTGTGGCAAACTTTAAACAAGGCGTTTTGTGGATAAGTTTGAGAACCAGCTTGCTCCTTGCCACATTTATATAAAGGCCAGATTTGTGCAATGTATGACTGATTGTTGTCCGATGGACGGACTTCCACCACCAGCTGTAGATATCAGCAGTTCATCCAGAGTGATCATCTGCCTCCTGGTTGCTTTTTTTGATTAGTCTCCTGTTTGAGGTGAAGGTTTAGACATGGCTGGATCTTTGGAGATTTGCAGTAGTCTAATACTCCTTTGATTCCAATGTAATTGCTTATGTTTAAAGCTTGGGAAATATTGATAACGCACTCTGGCTTAAAACGTCTTTAAAACTGTGTCTTATACCTACCTTGTGTATTCCTTGCTCTGTACAATGCTTTCTGCACTTTAAGCGGAACCCTGAGACTATCACTCAGCAGGTGCATTGATACATAGACTTGATTACGCACAGGTTGATTCTTATTATCGTCATTCATTTAGGACAACATATTTCATTTAGATCATTTAGAGATCTGCACTGAACTTCTCGAGTGAATTGGCTACACTGGAAGTTAAGGGGCATAATACTATTGCACAGCCAACCTTATTTTTTCTTTGTTTAAAAAAAAGCAATAAAATATCCAATGCATTTAATTTCACTTCATAATAGTGTCCTAATTGTTGTTTGACAAAAAAATTCAAATTTTCCATCATTACATTTGAAGCCCGAAATGTGAGGAAAAGTTGAAAAGTTCATGGGGGCTGAATACTGTAAGGTATCTTGTTTTGTGGGCCCCAATGGCAAGCTAGTACATTTAAGCACATTTCAGAACGGTGGAGATTTATTGGTCACTGTCAATTTATTATATGAAAGTAGAAGGAGGAATAAAAAGTTGTAGTCCAGAAAAGTTGATGCTAGCCTCGCACATAGCTTTCACTGACTGCTTTGTGGTCACAACTTTTCTTGCTGTTTGAATTTTGACAGTTGTCTTAACAGACGGGGACAAGTTTGTGCTGATATCGCTCTTCAATTTGAGTCAACAAAGATAGGATTTATACAATTTTGGGCTCGGATTTGGAAAGACAAAACCACTTAATGCGAACCATTGGATAATCAAACAGTAAAATATGGTAAAATACACTGAAATAGTCAATTAGGGCTGAGCAATTTTGGAAGATAATCTAATTTATTCTTTATTTCCCCCCGGGTCACATGACCGACTCCAAAAAACAAGTAAGCCGTGTTTGGTAGTGACTTAAACCTTGAGGTTAATTTTCTCTTGAGATCAAGTGAAAGTACAAGGCAGCATGCCTCTTCTTTGCAATTAAATGGGTGGTGGTTTTTGCTTATTTGAAATTCCTCCACATCAACACTAACCATAATACAGTGAAAGTACACAAATTGTATTATTGTCAAGAATATGATTTAACTTCCCCTTTGCAATACTTTGTAAGGGACTGAATCTGTCATAGCGCACCTCGGCTGCATCTTTCTCCCACTCCCTCTGCGTTTTCATCTCTTGGGGAAGTGTGCCGTCTCCACTGTAAATATCAAACCGTGCTGCAGGGAGGTTCAGCGGGTGCAATGCAGGGATGCAGCCATTTTGTCTGGGCAAGTTCAGCGGGTTCGCTCCTGTTGGAGGCTGGCAGGCAGGCCGGTCAGATCAGGTGGCAGTGCCAGGTCTCTGACATCAATCACCAGCAGCCCTCCTCTACCACTGCATGCCTCTCTTGCTATTCCTCTTCCCCATCTCCGTTCTGCACCGCCTCCTTCTCTCCATCCCACGTGGACGTTCAGGGCTGTTTGCAGACAGCCAGACACTGCGGGCTTTGTTATGAATGACAACCCCCTGCACATCCGGAGGAAGTGTACGTTTCAGTTAGTGTGGCTGGACTAACTGTCTCTATTGTCCTAAGAATGACTCACTCAACAATGCAGAGGAGAATTGAAGGGAGACAGACAGACAGTATTGCAGATATTACAGACAAACACTGCAGGAAATACAGAGTTTATGCGGTAATCAAAGCTGCAGATATTTTCCATAACACGGTACCTACAGAAAGAAACCTACAGGAGGCTTTAAAGATTTAACTCAGTTAGATGCACATCTTTAATTTTTTTATATGCTTTAATTATTAATTCATATTAACTGTTTTTTAAAAGGTGTTATGTATGCATAATGATTATTGTGATCAGATACATATATAATTTTTAACATACAAAAACATTTGTCAGCGGAGCGGCAGTGGCTCAGGAGGTAGAGCGCTCGTCTTGGGATCATGAGATCGCAGTTCGAATCCTGGGTCCTCCGTGTTACATGTCGAAGTGTCCTTGGGTAAGACACTGAACCCCTAATGCCCCCAATAAGCAGGTTAGCGCCTTACATGACTGCACAGCCGCTATTGGGAAATGTGAAGCCCACTGTAAAGCGCTTTGGGAAGTCTTGACTTGAAAAGCGCTATATAAATGCAAATGATTTCATTTCATAGGTTGCATCTTTTTTTTCTTTGCTGGACTTACTGTATTTATTCATGTATAATGAGCACTATTTTTGGACCCCAAAAAAAGGTAAAAGGCATTTATATAGCGCTTTTCAAGTCAATGAAGACCTCCCAAAGCGCTTTATAATGTGCTTCACACTGAAAGAACTCAGTTTATACACAATACACTATGGTTTTTTAACAATGATTGATCAGTCAAAAAAATATCGCTGACCACATTTGCTCAACATTGGATGCAACGGGAAACAAAAAATGATCGCAGCAGTAAAATTGCAGGTTCCTGACCACTAAACCACTAGGGATGCCATAGGAAAAGGCATTAGATTTTATCTCACATTACAGTATTTTTACTCACGATACAATGTTGTTTAATACGTAGGGCCATGATTAAATAATTCATTGAGAACGTAAACTATGGACACAATAACTAAATCATTTTTACAAAGTATTTATTTCCTTCAAAGTCCGATAAATCATCAGATATACATCAAAGAGTTGCTTACCTCATCGTGCTTTATGCTGGTTATATCTTTTAGGATGCCTTTTTGTTTTCTCCATTCTTTAACTTTTGGAGTCACCGGTATCATGAGTAAAAATAGTTTAATGATGAGATAAAATCGAATACCTTTTCCTTTACACCCAATGGTCTAGTGGTTACACAGTCGATTTAGGCATATGATTGTTATTATCATGTGGTAATATCACTAATGTTATTATTGGGCTGGGCAGCATAAATATTGTCAGACATTTAACAGGTCCATGTTACACAAAAGGTAAGGGACCACTGATCCAAACTTTTTTTTTTTTTAAATTTAAACGCATCTGTATGTAGTGGATATACACTGATTATTGTGATCTGTTACATCTATAATTAGGAACGTACAACTACTTGTCAGCGTAGACTGCATCTTTTCTAATTTTTTGATAGTGCATTGTAGGTGCATTTATATATATATATATATATATATATATATATATATATATAATTGACATACGTTTAGAAAGCCTTGGCAGAAATAGTCTTTAGATTACATACTATTTACTACACCTTTTCTCTACTATATAGCCAAAATGCTCCCATCCTGCCTGAGTTTTCAGTCTAGCCATGCTTTTTAATCTTATTTGGTCCACCGCAGTAGTGCGATTTTTAGTTTTGATACGGTAATGTGCACTATGAATTGCATCTTTAATTTTCTTCTCGATGGCATGACATTGCTTCTATACTTTGTTTCATACTATAAGGTAGCGTTGAGATATTTTAGGCACAGTAGCTCCTGGGTGCACTCCACCAGTCGTCAGAATCATTATCAGGAAAACTCATTGCAAAGGCCACAAAAACAATATGATGGATTATAGAACACAGCGAGTGAATTAACTAATGTGGAGCCTTGTAAAAAGGAATGAATGGGATCAATAGTGTGCTGATGGCTGCAGAGGATGTTTAATGAAGGAGGTTGAGTAATGGGATTAGTTTGTAGCTGGCCATCATCAGTATAGTGCTGACCTGAAACATTTCGTCAGTCGATCTGAATACGTGTATGCTAATGCTTGAGTTAAGTTGATTGTAAACCCCGCCGTTTTGCTATCTCTCATATTTGGGGGTACTGATACTCAATAGGGTAGCAGGTGAGCTGGAACCTGGCCCAAATGACTTTGGGTAAAAACTTTAGAGATGATTTCCTCTAGCGCACTCTATCTCAACCATCCTGGGATTTATCATTAGGTGATTGTTAAAACATTTTAATGCAGATTAACCTGTGCATTTACCATACATTTTACTGAAAAAAATACTTGGCATTGACTAATTGAGACCTGATTTTATATAAAATATATTTGTGAGTATAATGAGACATTTTCGTTATTGGTTCCATATTTATTCTGTATTAATTGGCTTTATAACCATTGGTAAACTTTACCACGTTGTCCCAAATCAAATGAAAACATAAAAAGACCAAAGTGAAAATGGTCAAGTCTCTGATTTGGTTGACACTAAGTGTTGTGTCCCATGTGATTTAAACACTTTGGTCTCTATTAGGAAAGCTTAATCCAAAGCGTATCACTTCTTTTGACCACCTAAGCTGCCACAGAGATTAGAGAAAAAAGGACAGTGTGTCTAACATGTAGTATTGTTGGGCCCTTCGCCGAGGCTTGGGGCTGATTAGAGGAGGCAGGTAGGAGTCGTTCGCTGATGTAGGGCAGCAGATTACCTCAGAAATTGTACAAACCTTTCAATTACTCAGAAAAAATAATTGTTCATTGAGAAGTTACCCAGCTGCAGTCACTTATCTACCTTTGGCACCATTGTTTGACATTTTGTATGATTTGGGGCATCATTGCTGATGTCACATTGGCCAGGTTAAAAGGACAGCCCATTTATTTATAGCTCTCCTACCTGTAATCTGTCTCTTGACAGGATTAGTGGAGCTGCTAGTGTGAGCCTCCTGTTCCTGAACACTGATTGTTATTAAATCACCAAGGTAAAAATGTGAAAAATCTGTCACAGCAGATATTATGGTTGAGTGTAAAACAATAGGAGCACCCAAATATCTGACCAACAAAATACATCCGTTTGCCACAGTGTATAGAAATACTAATAACAATGAAACAGTGACTAAACTTTGGTAAATATCATCATTTTCGCTGTCTTACAATATTCATACTCCGCTACTGCAAGATTGGCAGCACGGAGAGGTATGGATGCCACCAGACACACCACAGAAAATGGTGCTCCTAAGACCTTAGTGGTTAAGTGATCCAACAACCAACTTTAACTAATTACTGTTTTACAGTAATGTGCCCAACACAAGTGAAAACGCGATATTTTAACACCAATTTCTGTGTTCACTCTAGGATGCTGTATTAACACTTTTCAACTTTAGCTGGCATCAAATGTATTAATATATTTCATATATTCCATATTTAAGTAAATAGTCTATTGATTTTACAAAGTAAGTATTTCTTCTACACATCTGTTTTAGCACTGTGTCACTGGGGTTTTATAGCGAGGTGTGATGCAAATAGTGTGGGCGGTAAAAAACACTTCCCCTCTCTTGATTAGTTGATGGAGAATAGTTACTTCTAACAAACAATGGGAACACAAAACCTGTTTTCTTAAAAAAAATAAAATTGAATGTTATTTTCGAAAACAAGTATCACTTGACTATTGTTTACCATCTGTCATTTAGGAAATGAATGTGGTTAAATAGAAGACCAAATAAAATCAGTTGTGTTGCTTTTGGAACACGAGGTCCGTAGGCTGTGCATGTGCCATCCACATGAATGTATGTATGTGCATGTGTTCGTGGGAGTCGAAGAAGACAAATATCTGTCATATTGAGATTCTGCTCCCTTGTTAGAGGGTTTCTGCTCAATTTCTGTGTTTGGAGAAGATTTTCTAAAAAGCTGGTCACTAATAATGGCATCCTACTGCACATGTCAATGTTCCTAAGTTTTCACAGCTGAGAGACGATAATTTTTAAATGATGTAGCTTTGCATGAAGTTGGAACGTTTTTTTTTTTTTTTTTTGCACCTTTGTTCTTCAACTGCTTTGGATTCCAATGTAATAGATTCCACAAAGTTTATAGTGACCCGCCCTGATTAATTTCAAAGTCACACGATAGAAGAAAAAAATTGACCAATCGAGCTTGGAATTCAAACCACCCTAATAATGTCGACTAAGTCACAGTTGTGTCTACGGTGCAGAGAAGGGTTCGGGAACCTATGGTGTAGAGGTACCATTTTAAGCCTTCTCCTTTGCTAACTTTTGAAAAAAAAAGTACACTCAAGTGGTGTGTGCGTCCTAAACTTAAAGGAACATCTTTAGAAAAGAAAAAAATATTGAAACATCTCTACGCTTTGGCTCTTGCTAATCATACATTGTTCTTCTTGTCTCTTTGCCTCTCTCGGTTAAAGTGCTTAAGGATATGCTGAGGTTCCTGGTCCAATTTTCAACCTGTCAAAATAAGGAAATGCTTTAACATTTTCCTGTGAACTCTTTAAAAAAACAAAAAAAAACATAATTGATGGAAAATTGTCAGTAATGTAACCTGTGCTTACTCAGAAATATAAAATATATAAATGTTTATACAGTCTTTAAGAGGCTTTAACTTGCTATCATAAATAATCTCTCCTCCTCCCAAGTCCTAAAAAATAAACAATTACATTTTTGGAATTTTTCTCGACACGGTCCTGCAAATCAAATTAAACCTTTAATTTCGGTCGGGCTGGGACAGGCTTTAATACCCGCGTCTGTGTCAGTCTAGAATTTTTCAGGCCCGATCTTACCTCTGCAGTTTTACCTCGACTCACAAATTTAATTCGTTCTGGGAGTAGCTTCGTAAACTAAAAAAAAGTGTAAGTAGAGACAAATTTTGAAAGTAAATGCACTAATCCGTTCTAAGCCCCTTTAAAAGTACAGTATGATATTATTTTAATGAATCATAAAAGGGCATCGGAACATAAAAGAAATACATGTTCTAGCTAGGTTCAGGCACTATAAACATAAAACTAGAGGGCGTAATGTAAAAAACAGAGAATTAAGGAAACATTAAAAATATTTACCGTTTTGTATCACGTTTCTTGAAAAACTGATCCAATAATGTCTGCTTTTGTCGACTTTTGCCAATCCGCAGACATCATAATGAGCGATAGCCCGACTTGTCAACACTTTTTCCGCGAGATTCCTTGCCACAAATTTCGAGACTTCACGGAACTTTGCTTAAATGTATTAATTTTTTATTAAGGTTTTGTCCTCCTCCCCGCCATCTGGACAGAATCCGTCCTCCCTTCTGAACTCTTAACTGTGATGCTGACACGGAGAACATGCTGGGATACCCTATGCGCACTGGGTTGCCAGGCAGCATTGAAGCGATAGCCAGTTTGTTTACGTTCGGGAAACCCTTGGAGCGGGTAATAATAGTGCGTACTGTACTGTATTTTTGATTTCGTATCCTGAAACACCTTTGTATCTAGAGGCAATAGTTTCCCATTCAGATACTTCGTAACCTGACTCTTTCGTATGTCGGGACATCCGGAAGTAGAGGCACCACTGTACTATGGTAATTCATTCCATTTTTTTACATTGACCTGAAAGCAGAAATATTTTTTTTTGTTGCGCATAAGGAAATGTAGTGTAGTTTAGCTCACTGGAAGTCACTCTTATTTTTTTCAAAGTTATTTTATTTTGTCCTTTCAGACAGAAAAGTACATAAACAGACAGCACACATGGACAAAAGAAGGAAAAGCAGCAGTTAGTGATCTGGAGTGCACTTGCTGTCGTTCGTATAATCCACGCATCGATTGGCCGGGCTGCTGTTTATACGTGTGTGTTAATGTTACTTAATTGTTTATTCTGGCCTGCCGCAGTTTGCTTTTCTGCTCAAGTGCGTGTGTATGTGTTTGCGCGGAGATGTATGTTGCACGTGTGTATAGGTTTACAGGCAGATATGGAGATGAACAGCACAATGCTTTTCCAAAGACTGGCTGCATTAAGGAGGGGGCTTTACAAAAAGATCAGTGGGTCTTAAGTTGCGCACATGCACACGCGCGTAACGCCAGCTGCTTCCCATGGCCCCCCAATCCCGCTTTTCTGAATGAATAATACAGAGCCGGCCACTTTGGAATAATAGCACCACACACACATACATGTGCAAAGCTTTGCACCTGTTCACCGCTGCTCAATTGGCAAGGGCCAGCCAGGCTGGTTAAGGTCCCTCTAGGACTCTTTTAAAGATGAATGGACGTACACACACGCGCACATACACAGTTGTAGCCAACAGTTGAACAGCTGTGATAGACTTGCGACACGCCCTTGTATCCCGCTGATTCCTGCAAAAATATGAATGCAAGAATGTCTTGTCAAACTGCCTCTATCTTACAACATTTGTCCATGTATTTTCTATTGTGCCGCAACCCATCATGGTCATGTGAAGATCAGTGCGTCAAGACCCCTTTTTAACATCGGACTTTACCCAAGACCAACTGAATGATTGCATAAAGACTATGAAAAAAGGCAAATCACCCGGGGAGGACGGGCTCAACCTTGAATTTTACCGGACTTTTTGGGATATTTTAGCACCAGATCTGATTACTGTTTTTAACGAATTTTCCAGTCGAGACAACATGCCAGACAGTTTCAGAATAGGGATAGTTACTCTATTGCACAAAAAAGGAGACAAAATTGACTTAAAAAACTGGCGACCCATAACGCTTTTAAACGTGGACTGTAAAATTTTCAGCAAGCTTCTAGCAACACGAATGTCTGTAGTCTTGGGAGACTTGGTTGATCCGGACCAAACCTGTGCCATCGTGGGAAGGAAGATCAGCGACAGTCTCATGCTTATCCGTGACACCATTTGTTATGCGAGAGACAGAAACATGCGACTAGCGGTCCTAAACCTAGACTTTGAAAAAGCCTTTGATCGAGTCTCGCACCAATACCTCTTCAGGGTATTGCAAAAATGTGGTTTTCCCCAAAAATACATCAAGTGGGTGGGACTGCTATACCGAGACATCTACAGCAGTTCATGATTAACGGGAATTTATCGAAAGCAATCGAGATCAACTGCGGTGTACGTCAAGGTTGCCCCATGTCTCCCCTTCTCTATGTTCTTTGCATTGAACCTTTGGCACAAATGTTAAGAAAAGATAGATTTGTCGAAGGGATCAATATCCCAGGAAGTGGGGGACAAATTACCAAGTGTGTTTTGTACATGGATGATTTTAATATTTTATGTACTGACCGCGCATCTGTTGGAAGAGCCCTTGACTTGACTGACCTGTTTGGGAGGGCGTCTGGGTCAAGGCTAAATAGAGAAAAATCACAAGTGAAGTTTTATGGAACGTGGAAAGAGACAGAAAAGGCAGGACTCCCACTGACGGTGTTAAAGACAGACCAGAAAATCCTAGGGATAAAATTCAATGCGGATGGGATGCGAGACCAACTGGGATGACGTGACAAGGAAAGTTAAGCAAAGACTTGTTTTTTGGTCACTAAGAAAACTGACAATAGAGGGGAAGGTCCTAATCATCAAAGCGATCACCCTCCCACTGCTTTTGTCAATCAGTTTAGTTTTTATGCCCAAAAGAAACGTGCTGTTACAACTGGACCGAGCCATCTTTCGCTTTGTCTGGGGCTCAAAGTGGGAAAGGATAAAAAGAGATACAATGAAAAAGAAAAAAAGGAAAAAGGGGGGAAAGGAGTGCCTGACCTCCAGCTTTTCCTGGGAAGCAAATATGTCTCTCTCCACTTCCAAAACGCTGTGGGCCCACCCAACAACCCGAAAGGTCAAGGGATGACCCGGTTTTGGATGGGCTCATATTTGCGGAAGCTAAAGCTTGAACCAAACAATCGTTTGATTCCAGTTTCATTTAACTTGCCACCAACACATCTCTTTATTCGGGATTTTTTAAAGAAGTTTGATTTGGAAACGCAAGAATGTCACACTTTACAAAACCACAGGGCCCTTATTGCTATTGTGCAAGAGCGAGCAACAGTAAGTCCTGAGCGGGGGCTTGCGTTTGGCGAACTTACAACGGTTTGGAGCAACGTGAATCATCGTGCCCTCTCAAACAGACTACGAGACTTGTCATGGATGGTGGCTCATGAGGTTCTCCCAGTCAGAGCTATAATGCACCACCGAGGAATGTCAGCGACTTCGACATGCCCTCGACCTGGCTGTGGCGCCCAGGAGTCGGTGAGGCACCTTTTTTGTGAGTGCAGCGCTGCCGAGGACTTGTGGACAATGGCCGACCAACTAGGAAAGTTCCCGGACTTGCCAGCAGGGGAGGTCCCTGATGCACAGTACGTGCTTTACGGGGTGAGTCGGTCGAGGAGGTCTCGGAACGACTTTGCCAGGGACTGGCTCACTCTCGCCGCCATCTGGACCTCCAGAAACCTGCTGGTATGGAGGTGCAGGCAGATCCCCCCCGTGGCTGTGCTCCAAATGGCTGCAGATACCATACAATCTGCGAGCGGCGGGCCTAGGACGCAGCCATAAAGAAGAATCGTCTGCACCCACCCGGAGGGGGGAACCGGAGCTACACTGTGGGGGTCCCGGCAGCAACGGCCTGGGTTGTAGAAGTAAGAAGGGAGAGGACCCACACAGAGGACTGGAAGGATGCTGCTTGGGAGGGTGGGATGGCAGAGCTATGCCCTTGCACAATAGTATTGCCCTTTACACGTTGGTTAACTACTGTTAAAAGATAATAACTCTGAAATTGTTTAATTGATGTTGAAAATGTCAGGAAAAAATGTTAAAACGTCATATCGTCACTTCATATTGTCAGATATAACGAAATTGTGAATATGCTTGATGGCTGTTGAGATTGTCGTGTTTGTTTTGCCGCTGTTGGTGTCGGTGGATTTGTTCAGACGAAAGACTATCGACTTTGGCCTGGACGGATCTATTGACACTAACAAAGATGTTATATAATGAAATTGTGAATATGCTTGATTGCTATTAAGATTTTCGAGAAGGGTTGTTCAAACCTCACATTGTGTTTGCTGTTAAAAACATCATATTGAAATATAATATTGTGAATGTGCTTAATTGCTGTTGAGATTGTCATGATTGTTTTCTGTTATTAGTGTCAATAAATAAAAAAACTTTCACATTCACAATTCGGGTACGGATCTCAGTGCGATAGTTTTCGACACATTTTTTTGGGCTACAATGATGATCTTAATCATGCCAGCACGTATTCAACAACATTTGTCATTTAAAATGCTTAGTATAAGCTGAGACAACTGCAACAAAATTTTAGACCCATTTTTTATAACAGTTTAAGAGTGCACCTTATATACCCATAAATATTGTATATTTTACGTTTTAAGGTCTAGGCAATGGAGCTCACTGAAGGTTTTTCAAAAATGTGTAACCATCAAGTAAATGTATTAAGAAGTAAATCAATGAAAACATTAGACAATATCCCATTCTAGTCTGTGGAAAGTAGGCTTCTATTTAAGTGAAAGAAATCCCAAAATAAACTGATGTGCTTTGTGTTTTTAATGTTTGCGAGCATTTATTTGTGTGTGCGCGTTTGTACAAGCACTAATCACATTAGACTCAGGCACTTTATGAACACAGGCAGCGTGACATTTGGCATTTTACTGTGTGTTTTCACGCATCGTTAAGTTGGTAAAAGCTTGTCTTTATTCTTACGGCGATGGCACTCAGCATGTGCTCACAGTGGTACTTTTTTTTCTTCCTCAAAACTTTTAACATGTGAAATATTTGACACTGAATAACCTGAATAACAATTATCTAAAGATTACAGCAACAGTCTTTAAGTTATATTTTAGGTAATTAGCTGAGGCAGGAAACCCTCTTTTCATTTCTCTGCTTTGCAGTCCTTTACAGCAGGTCATTCCCTCTTTTCCTCTCCCATTTTCTATCATGTCAGCTGTTCTGTCAATCAAAGACTAAAAGTGAGAAAAAATTATGAGTTAGCGAAAGATAATTCGATAATATCTCACTTAACACTGTTGTGTTTCAAAACTGCCTTACCGTGAAGAGAAGGATTTTTGAGACATTTACGCCTCTCATAAACCATTTTGAACCCACCCTTTTCAACACTTCTATTACTTAATACATTTGATAATCGCCCCATAAAATATAACCTAAATATAATCATAAATATAACTACAAATAAAGTTAGTATGTCACACAGCGAAATATTTACTTTTAGATAGATAGATAGATAGATAGATACTTTATTCATCCCCGTAGGGAAATTCACACTTCCAGCAGTCTACCCTGTTGTTTATTAACAGATGAACATGATGCCCTAGGGGTGCTTGTAGCGAAGTGGATGACGTCACGCCAGTCCAAAATTTCGACATCCCTGCGGCAGATGGAAAACTTTTCTTTGTGAAAATCCAGGGATACACCACCTCGTGTTAGCAAGTCCGCCTCCTCTCCGATTCTCCCCGGTTTTCGTGTCTCTGTTTAGCAGCGTTGAAGCCGGATTGCTCCGGGTGGCTACACGTTAGCGTCCGGAATGCTAAACGTGAGCCACGTTTCCGCAAAACACAGCAACTGCGCTCCCTGTGCGCTTCGATGTTTTCCACCAGCACTCGATGATCTTATTTGGTCGTGAGTTCGCATTTACCATGATTACGGATGGTACCGAAGACTTATAACGCCGCTAGCCGCTTCGCTAGCTCCGGCTTTTCCTCCACCATAGGCCCCTTCATCACGCCGGCACGAGAAATCTTCAGGGCAAGGAGTTGGAATTCCTTGAATAAACGCATTTCTTGTGCGTTAAAACCCATGTCCATAGGATAGAAGTAATCCATAGTGTAGTTGTCAAAACGGGAAGAAAAAACACCGAAAATAGGAGCAGACAATAAAACAACAGGGCAGCTGCTGGAAAAGGCAGCCGCTCGTGGCAGCGCCGCTTTGAAGCATTATTTTAGCATTCATCTGCTATAACCAAATCACAAAGCAGTGCGGGAATACCATAGAGAATTTATCTTGTAATAATAAAAGGCAATAATGGTAATAATGATCTCATCTCATCTCATTAGCTGCACCGCTTATCCTCAGTAGGGTCGCGGGGGTGCTGGAACCCATCCCAGCAATCATCGGGCAGTGGGGATGGGACACCCTGAACTAGTTGCCAGCCAATCGCAGGGCACACAGGGACAGACAACTCGCTCGCTCATTCACACCTAGGGACAATTTGGACCGGCCAATCCACCTGAAATGCATGTCTTTGGAATGTGGGAGGAAACCGGAGTGCCCGGAGGAAACCCACGCAAGCACGGGGAGAACATGCAAACTCCGCACAGTAAGTCCGGTAGCTGGATTTGAACCCACACAGGAGGTTCCCAAGACCTTAGAACTGTGCAATAATAATAATGTTTAAAAATACAAAAAGGATTGTGGGATTGTGGACGCGTTCTTAAGGATGGGCTGGGCACCCGTATGATGCGGCAGGGGTAAATCAGTGAAAGCTGTCGGGCCCTGCTGTTGAACAAAAGAGTGTGTTGTGTCACCCTGACCCGAGTGACATGGCCGCTTTCTGGTGTCCCATTTCATCTGGAGGGACGAAAGCATGACCAACTTAGGTGCCGAGGTGCCTAACTTGTTTGGGTGTTTGGGCAATTGGGTTGGCCATGGTCCCAAAAATTTTGTGTGTGTTTTTTGCTATTTTTTCCCCCTTTTATTCTCTTTGTTATTCTATGTGTTTGTCTTGCTGCCGGTCACCCCTCTCGAGGGATATGACCAAGGTAGATAGATAGATAGAAAAAATACAAAAAGATTAAAAACAACTCCCCAAGTTTAAAAATAATATCACAAATATGAAAAAAGATGGGCACCCAAATTTAAAAACAATTACAATAATACAGACCTATGAAACATTGGCACAATCATTCACTATGAGAAATTAGAAAGGCAAGCAAGTATTCAGGTTAAGTGCGAACAGAGTACTGTTAGAAAATACAGATTTGTCGAGGTAACAAAAGTGTAAACGCATCAGAATAAACGCATTACAAATGTATTTATTAAAAACATCATATAGATGTTGTGACACATTGGTTGGGTAGAACTATCATTGCATCATTTACTGTACACAGTCCCACATGTGTGTATGGGGACAGACTCCTGGTTAATCAGGGATAGGGTGAGGAGAAAGGAAAAGTAAGAAAAAAAATATACATAATAATGCATACAATTGCCCTGCAAAAATAGTTACGACATATAGGACCAAAAATAGTTCTCCAAATTATTGACTCAAGAAAAGACATGCAAACAACCAAATTATAACAAAATATAAAATGCAATATTTTATATATATATATATATATATATATATATATATATATATATATTAAAAAAAAAAACTTATCCCAGTGGGGTGATTTCTGTGTCATCATCAGACACTGGTCCTCTGCCAGTGGTCTGGGAATTTTAAGGGTGCTGCGCAGTGTCTTAACTGTTCTTAGGACTGTTCTCTTTTGGAATAAGGATTCAGATGTTGCCCCTTAGATCTGTTTTAGCTACTCTTCCAGTTCGGGGGTTATTGCCCTGAGTGCCCCATCTACCACGGGGACCATGCTGGACTTGACCTTCCACATCTGTTCTACCTGCTCTTTCAACCCTTGGTATTTCTACTGTTTCTGTTGTTCCTTCTCCTGGGAGTTTGAGGGTTCTGCGCTGTATCTTAGCTGTTCCTAAGACTTTGCTCTTCTAGACTGAGGTTTCAGATGTTGTTCCTGAGGTCGTTGGAATCACTTCCAGTTTTGGGGTTCCTGCCCCAAGTGCCCCCATTACCACGACGACCACGCTGGCTTTGACCTTCTACATCTGTTCCAGCTGCTCTTTCAATCCCCAGTACCTCTCAAATTTCTTCTGTTTCTTCTTCCTGATGACAGAAAAGGGTCTTCTTGATATCAACTTAGATCACCACATCTATTATCACCACCCTTTTCTGCTTTTTGTCACCACTATGTCCAGTCCGTTAGCCAGAAACTGCTTGTCGGTGTAAAGGCTGAAGTCCCACAGGATCTGGCCATCCCCCAGCTGGGATGCCCTTTGCTGGGTGTCCCGCCTGGGGCCCGAACCGTTTACTTTCAGTGTTCAAAGCAGGCCCCACTGGCGACCCTGCATGGTGCATGAATGATGGAATATGACTCTGGTTTTATTTTGTGGGTTTACCCTCCTGAACTGGGGCTCGGTAGCCTAGATGGTAGGGTGCCCGCTCCGAGACTGGGAGGTCTTTGGTTCAAGCCTCGGCCGAGTCATACCTAAGACTTACAACATTGGTACTCATTGCTTCCCTGCTTGGAGCTCGGCATTAAGGGTTGGAATTAGGGGGTTTGGTCACCTAATGACTAAAATGGCTGCGCCCTGTTTGGCTGCGGCTGCAACGGCTCGCTACAGTTTAACTGTACGGGTCAGGTGTATTGATATTTCGTTCTGTGTGCATGGTTAGAAAGAATGACAATAAAAGTAAATTCTATTCTATTCTTCTTCTATTCTTCATAACTGAGAGGGACAGCCATGGGCATCCATATTGTGCTGCTATATGTATTTATACGTATGCCGTTTTTTTTTTTTCTTTTAAACATATATCAAAAAATCTTGCATCTTACATTCGAACAAAAAGGCAGTAAATCCAACTTGGACACGGTGGGACTAAAAGTGGCACAGGTGGTGTAGAGCTTCCAGCCCCTCCCACTGCTAAAATTCTAACCCTTCACTAATCCTAAATGTGTTTAAGGACTTTGCTGGCCCACTACTCACATAGACACACAGGGAGAAATGTGCTGAGTGGGATTACTTGTGGGCTATCACAAAGTGGATGCTATGTTCCAAGGAGCTACTGCTCTCTACTGGATTGATGGTGTACTGCAAAAGATAAAATATATTGAGCTGGGATCATAAAATCTATTATGAAAATTATGGTTTAAGCTTGCTATATGACTACCAGCTCTGGGTTAGGGGCTGCAGGGAAGGACACCAGGGCATTACATCCTCCGAGCCCAGCGTACACCAGGAGGTGCAGCTGGGTGGGTGAAATCAATTTAGTGCCCCCGAGGAACGACCGAGCTGCCACCAGGGGCTGGGGATATTCCGCTCGTTGGAGAGGCCTTCTTCGTTCTAGTCATGTGATTGCAGCCCAGCTGCGTTTTCAACTTGAATGCGTTGTTGTTCTGAAATGCAAGCCAGCGTGCTGTACAGCAGCCACGGCCTCCATGTGCTAATGACACTAATGCACGCTAAGTGGATTTGGATCCAAGAGCCTGGATTCGCCCTAAGATGTCTGAGCAGACTGGAGTTAGAACTGGTGGGGGTAAATGAGGGGTGTTTTAGGGGCCATCTACCCAGCATGGCTTTATGCACACGAACATACACACACGGACACAAGCTTATGCACAAATGCAATTAATCGGTTCATATTTTATCAGTAGTGTGTGTCCAGTGTAGATTCACTGCAGGACTTGTTGCGCAATAAAACTTTTAAAAATCTCATCCAGTTATCTTTCGCTTCCTGTTCTGCATGTTTAATCAACCGCCTGTTTTATTTACTATTTTTATTTGCTCCATGTAAATTGTCTGTACCAATAGTGCCGTTTTTGTGTCATGGTTTTGAGTTGGTTATGTCAAGATTTTGACACACTTGCCTTTTTATCCTCATTGTGTGTGGAATGTGGAGTCACACAATTTCTGAGCAAATCAAGAAATTCAATATCAATACAGCATCATCACCCCATCCCTTTCGTGGTTGACACTGTTCCTGGTCCTGGTATTTTGGCTGATTTTCTTACAGTAACTTAAGATTGGCAGCCCTTTTTTTGTTCTTTTATTGGCAACTAATCTTAATCCAAAACAGTTTACATTTATGTAATTGCTTCAGGCCAGTTTTTAACTTAAAATTCTCAATTCTCCTAGACAGTGATTATTTGCAAATGTGTCAACCTGTTCCCGTGTCATGTCGGTGTCCTGCTGTGTGTGCGCAGGAACGTGGCACATCATCGCTACCACCCTCGCCAGTCACCCTGCCTTGCCTCTGCGCCATCTGCAAATCAACCTCAGCCTCGGCCAAGACATTAAATTAAATCCCTGTTCGCACTGATTAACAAATGGCTGGTGAGCTCACATAATTTTGCGCTCATTTACCTCATCAAGTTTTCCGTCCTCATCCTGATGGTTAGTGAGACTAATGGGAAAAGTCAGCGGGATGCATTTTACTTCCGCTGGCGGAAGTTCAGCTTTGTGGTGCGTACCTGTCTCTTCTCCTGCTTTCGTCCCCATCCGCCCTCTTTCTGCGCTGAGATGAATGGTTAATCAGCCCTGCTAATTGAGTGACATTTAGTGAGTGTGTTGTCCTAATTGTCCAATCAGAAAGCTTGGAACGGAAGCATTCGCATCTCTGAAATGCGGAGACGCCAAGCTGTTGCTGGAAACAAATATGCCAGCAAGACTTAAGGCAACTTTGCGTTCTTAGACAAAGTCAACTTTCTGTTTTCAGGCATTTTTATTTTTAACGTGAGACGCATATGCTTTCTACATTGTTTTAGAGAAAGAGGTAAAGTGAAACCAATGGAAAACTACAGGTTAACTGATGCATTAGCCTATCAATTGTAGAACATATGATTTTATAGGCCCCCAAATTCCTGATTTTCTTTTGGGGGGATCAGTCTTCAATCTTGAACTTTAGACAGGGCACTTACACTGAGTGAGTTTGACTCTTCTACTCAGAGTTTAATGAATTTTATTTGGATAAAGGTGACTTAATGTGCAGAATACGGTTGCATGTTCGTCATCTTTATTAATCAAGCGATTGTTTATCTTAAAGGTGTCAAAATCCTGTAAATTTTATCACTAACAATAATTGATCTGATTTCAGATGTGCTTCACGATGGCCATTTAGTCAAAATAATATGTTTGAAAACTTTGTGAAAATAACCACAACAGTAACCAAATCAATTTCAAAAGGGTCATTGAGTATAATGTCAATTATCCTTAATCACGGGTCAAACTTATGGTCTGGGGGTCAAATGTGGCCTCCCCATCATTTAGGTGGCCCGCTGGAGCTTAACATGACTGTGCGTCTAAAAATTAAAGGTTCAAAAGAGTGCTTTAACAAAAAACTACATTTCCCACAATGCCTGTTGACTGCAATCCTCAAAAGTTGGTGGCTTAATTGGTGCAATTGAGAAATAAGTTATCATAAAAATGTCCGAGAGCATTTTTACAAATTTTTATATTTAATTTATAATGTATACACTATCGTTCAAAAGTTTGGTGTCACCCAGACAATGTAAATGTAAATGGTCTGCATTTATATAGCGCTTTTCAAGTCAATAAAGACCTTCCAAAGTGCTTTACAATGTGCTTCACACTTTTCCCTTTTATACACTAACTAACCGATAGCAGCGTCAGCCATGCAAGGCAACTACCTGCTATCGGGTGCGTTAGGTATTCAGTGTCTTGTCCAAGAGACACTTCGACATATAACACAGAATTGAACCTGCTTCCTCTTGATCCCAAGATGAGCGCTTTACCTCCTGAGCCTATGGCATGTGTTTTTTCTACATAATTACATGTTTTGAAAAATTGAGTTTTTTTACTAACTTTGAGAAGGTTAGAAATAATATTTTTATTTATAATATAAAATGCCTTGTAAACTTTGCTTTCGTCAAAGAATCAGAATTTCCAAGTGACCCCAAACTTATGAACGGTAGTGTATGTGTAGTGACATATTTTTCAACAGTAATTTTTGTGAATTGAATACATAAAAATAATAACACATTGTACTTCGAAGTGCCTTTCAGGACACCCAAGGTCGCTATACACAGAAACAAACAACAATAAAGCAAGAATGAAACTAGAGTAAAAAAAAAAAGCAATTACTAAATCGCAACTAAAAACACAGTAGAATTAAAAGGGGACGGTATGTGAAGCAGGTGTTTAAGAAAAGGCAAGTGTGAGGAGGTGAGTTTTGAGTCCAGATTTGACATTTAGTTACATTTTTAAGTCACATCGGGCCCTTTAAGGACAGCCATTACGCTGATGCAGCCCTCAGGGTTTTTAATCACGACCAAATGACTGCATTTAATAACTAATCAGGGCTAAAATGTTGTAGGAATACATTTGAATGCAAAACTATTTTTAACTGGTAATTCCATTTCCATAAGACATATTAATAATTGTATATAATAATTGATAGTGCCACCCTTTGTGGAAAACAATGGGAAGGTATCAGTGAAGACAAAAGATTTCCCCCAACACAAATCCAACACATTAAGTGTCTTTTCCGGTGCCAATTAAGTCTTGAAAGTCTTTACAAAGAAGCCTCTTTTTCCTTTCTCGTTGCTTGGATGCGTCAGATCACAGCGCTTTCCTGTATCGGCGATATCCCGCTGTTCGAAGAAACAAAAGACTCCTGTTGTCTTTGCCGCCGTAGAGTTTAGTACGGACTAATTGGTCTTGCGGGAAAAGGGAGCTTGCACGGCTAAAACTAAATGGAACTGAAGCGAGGCGATGGTGTGGGAAGGAAACCGGCTGTTGTCTTTTTTTTCCTGCAGCGGTCCAAACGAGAGACATGTGGCTCCTCAGACAAGCTGTCCAGAGTGAAAGAGCTTCGCCGGACTCGTCGCAGGCCGGGCCAAAATGGGATTGCTTCGACAGAACACCATTGGATCAGTTTGCTTTCGTTCGTGCGCCTCCGCCGCTTTTGGAAGCTTCGCGAGGACAACTGTCCATCTCCCCTCGCCGTCTGTGCCACCCCTGGCCGCTCGCACCTCCCCCTTCCTCTCAATATTCGCACCCACACACATGTACACGCTCGCCTGTCAGTCTAGGGCCAGAAGCATTGCTTAAATGTTTTCAGTAGTGCTGGACAGCTGAGTGCTGAAGTGGCCAGCTACAGGCCTTGGTTCCGCATTTGGACACTTCCATCTCCAAAGTGACTGAAATGACTGGACTGGGACCAGCCAGCTTCCCTTCTTTGCCAGTTTTATGAAACCTTTTATCACTTTTCAGAACTTTTTTTTCCTCGTCTGTTATGAGGAAAAACTGAGGCCTGTTTCAACACTAAAACTACATTAAATAAGAACATTTGTCTTTAACCTTTATGCAAAACAAAAGCTCTGTTTAAGGTATTGATTTCAGTCCAGTTGCAAAACAATATTCATCAGCATTTAACAATGAGCAAGATTTATACAAAGAAGTCCAAAAGTCAAAGGATGAAGCGGAGTCATAGTCCAACTGTTCACTCATTAGCTGTGTTGGAATGTTGGCATACCTGTCAATCTCCACGGCTCCATTCCTTTACAAACTGTCATATTTTCCCTTACAAAATAATCTTACACCATATTTTTTTTATCAAACATAGTTTAACATGTTATATATGGTACATGTGTTTCGTTATATCATATATGTTGTTAATTAACATTTTGTTGTGAGATACTGAGTTGCTTAACATGAATGAGGTTTATTATAAAAAAGTTCAAAAATTAAGTAGCTTGGATGTTCACCGTAGAAGGAAAAAATACATGCAAATATAATTAAGTAGAATAATACATATACCGATTAAAGAGATAACCACAAACCTGTCTTTTTTTCATTTTTTATACTCTTATACTTCCCATTTTTTCTTAACTTCTTTATACAACATAATAATTCGTGATATAATGCATCAAAGCAAGTGAGCCGTTTGAGAGCCTGCTCTCTTTAATGAGTTGAGCCGAAAAAGCCGGTTCTCTAAAAAGAGACGTACTTCCTTTCACTACATAACTACCACATGAAATCCGTCAGATGCATGCCCACAGTAACATCAAACCGCTCACTTAATTTGCAACGGAAAAAAAATGATACCGAGATAGAGGCTCCAGCGGCAAACTCGTTTGACTTGATTGATTTGCCGTTTCGTCATGATCTGTGTTTACCGGATGGTACCCATAATTGACAAATTTGCGCTTTTCCGTACAGATTTTCTTGTACGTCGTACACGTCTTAAAATGCATAATAAATGTACTTTGTACGGCAAAAAATTACAGGTTGACAGGTATGTGTTGGCCCTGGGTTTGCTTTTCCACTTACGCTTGATGTGTCATCAGTGTGTAATTTCATTCCATAGGCATACCTAACTACAACTTAATTTTTATTGTTATTTTCTTTCTTCTTTGAAAATACAATAAACAAAAGACAAATAAGTCTGACCACATTGTTCCAGTTGAATTCTCTCAGATTCCTGGAGCTAGTGGATATGCCGAGTTTTACAAACATTCCATCACTCGTCCTTTGTTATTTTTTAATTTAACTCTTCCCATTAACTTAACATATAGAGTGATGCATGCCATGTACCTGCCATCAAGCATTCATACATATCAGAAATTGCTTAAAAAAAAATCCCTATACAGGATCTTGAATAGATGCTTATTTTTAAAGAGTATTTTGAAAAATACTTCCAATTGCTACTGTTGTTCTCTTTGCTTTTATCTACGTTGCCGTAGCCGTTGGCTTAGTTCCGTCTAACTTTATGGTAAACAGAAGGTCTGGCGGAAATTCTCAAAAGAGTTTGTACAGACTGGCATGTCTCCTTACAACAAATACACCTGAAAAGGAAGAGTGAAAATCATCTGGTCATCTGTTAAGAGTTATTTTCTAAACCTAAAGTGTAGTTGCTAGTCTGGGCAGGATGGTGTGTGTTTAAAATATTTTATATATATTTAAAAAATATATTGATCCAAAAATCAAATCAAAGATGTAGTCATCCAAAGTATTGACTGGAATTTCAAAGTGTTTAGAAGGGCTGACATAGGAAATATTTTTGTCTGAGTTTCTTTTTTTTAAATTAATGAAAACTGGCTTTTATTGTCCTTATTCAAAATTAACAAAACTAGTGAGCTAAAATAAATTAAAAAGGTAAAAATCTGCAAAATGATGAAAACGTTAAAAAACTATATATTAATGATATATACTGAATATCTGCATATTCACATTGGCAGTTGTACAGAACATTATGCTCACGAATGCTGGAGAGGGTGGTAATGGCTTTTGGGGAAAAGCTGTTCCTAATTCTGTTGGTTCTTGCCATTATGCACCTGTAGTGCCTTTCAG
This sequence comes from Urocampus carinirostris, assembly GCF_059441175.1. NCBI lineage: Eukaryota > Metazoa > Chordata > Actinopteri > Syngnathiformes > Syngnathidae > Urocampus > Urocampus carinirostris. The sequence goes on from NC_142361.1 coordinate 15,556,140, forward strand.
AGGGCAGAAGGATGCAACCTGTCCCTGATGATGTTTTAGGCTCCGCTGAGCCACCGAGTGGAGTAGAAGCCTCCCTGTTTCCACCTCAGTGCATCTCCCGTATCATGTAGAAATGTAGTAGGTCAGGAGGCTCTCGATAAATGAGTGGTAAAAGGTCAGCAGCAGTGTCCTGTCTAGGTTGTCCTGCCGGAGGCCTCCCAGTAAGTGTAGATGCTGCTGGGCCTTTTTTTATGACTGCTGTCATGTTTGCTGTACAGAAGAGTTTATCGGAGATTAGGAACTTGAATGTGTGGACCGTTTTTTTTTTTAATACTTTACGGTTTATAAGATAAAAAAAGGCGGTTCAAACATAGGGAGTGATAAGTTCTATGTTGTTCTTTTTAAGGCATATTATATATTTTACAGCGCAGCATGGCGGCGCAATGGTTATCGCGCGTGTGGCACTGTTCTGAGTTCATGAGATCAAACCTCCTGTGTGGAGTTTGCATGTCCTCCCCGTGCTTGCGTGGGTTTCCTCCAGGCACTCCGGTTTCCTCCCAAAAAAACATGCATGTCAGGTTAATTGGCCGGTTCAAATTGTCTCTAGTTGTGAATGAGCGAGTGAACTGTCTGTCCCTGTGTGCCCTGCGATTGGCTGGCCACCAGTTCAGGGTGTCCCCTGCTCACTGCCCGAAGATAGCTGGGATGGGCTCCAGCACCCCCGTGACCCTACTGTGGATAAGCAGTGCAGATAATGAATGGGTGGATATATTTTACATATTTGGTCCTATTCACAGACCACAGTGTTTGTCTTAAGCAGAATGGTGACACCAAATATTGGCGATATGAAAATCTCTCTTCCCACTTTCATAATACAGTATGGTGTCGTATAAAGTATCACACTTTGGAATAATCACACCGTCTCTTTCCCACCTTTTCTGTTTCATTTCTTTCCCGTCCTTATTTTTGTTGTGTTTATCAGTAGCGCACAAGGCGCAAAGAATATGCTTCGCTCCTGTAAAGGACAGGAGGAGGAAATGTGCATGGGGGGGCGAGTGGGCGGAGCTGTGAAAAAAAGAAAAATAAAGACTAGTCAAGGGGGGAAATGTGTGATTTGGTAATCAGGACGGCGCATTGGCACCCGGCCGCATATTCTTATCTACTTGGTGACTCCACACACATGTACTAGCGTAATGCCGACAGAACTTGGAGGTAGAGGCCGGGCCCGTAGTCACACGGTCCCTTCGGCGGAGCAGGTGTTTTACGGCGACGTGCTAATAAGCGTGGCCTGCTGTCATTCCAGCTTTAAATGGATGTCGCAAATAGAATCGACACATCATCAAATACACACACGCACACACGTCGCCTATACTCCTCTTGCGGCGAATTAGCCTAAGAGGGTGATCAGATCTCTTCGATCGTTGCATGTTGCTTGCACAGATGCCATTTGTCTATTTTCACCAGGTGTATGCTTGAGGAATGGTTAATTAAAAAACAGACTGGAAAAGGAGGGAACTGTGCCCCGAGTGAATTGTTTGCATGCTGCTAAGAAGTGTTGACATTTGTCTATTTTTTTTTTAATCAAGAACTCATTGTGTGTCAGTAGCTGCGAGCTTTGCTCCTTCTTGATTAGTTTGCTTGAGATGTACTAGTATAAATGTGTGCAAGGCTGCCTTCACACTTTGGTCTGATTAAAACAACTATGGTGTGATTTGTGCTGGGAGTGTGGTTCAGTCACTTAGCTTAGTGTGTATCAGACAAGCGTAAACGCCAGCATTCCAACCCTAATCAGAGGTCAAAATTAATGCTTCCATCTGAATCCCGAAAAACTGGACTCATTGCGTTTCATTTGGTCAAGGGTGAACACCTAGTAACTGAAATCTGGCAACATAATTTTTTCTGTAATTTTCGGTCAGGTGGAAATGCTATATTTTGTGAACTTTGAGGTTTGTTTTGTCAAATGTAAATGTAGTAATCCAAACAATTCTCTATGTAAAGCAAGTCAACTTTTGTGCACTTTTTAAATGCTGCTCTCTTCATCACCTGATATCTGAACCTTGTCTTTTATCCAGACATGCCAACCCTTTCACATTGAAAAGTGGTAGATTACAGGGATATCGATTTTTATTTTTTTATTTTTTATTTATTGCACGGCCGCGGCCTGTATCTGATCTGGTAATTTTTGTCTGAAAGGCACGAATCCGATTTTTGCCACACCAGGCCCAGGCCACATTTATATGTGGTACTAAAAACAGTAAATATCTGATCTTTTGGAATGTGAGTTCTGTGTGAACGGTCAAGACGCATTCATGCAACCTGCACATTCTTGATTTGTGGGAGGAAGCATAGAAATCAACAACCATGGCATATGGGGCATTTGTCGTGTTCACACAGGAGACGCTCAGAAGTCACAGATGATCACATACAAGTTGCATTTAGTAGGAAATGTGAACAAACTAAAAAAAACATTCGATTTCACCCCCCAAAAAATCTGAATTGAACATTAAACTCTCAAGTGTGAACCTCTCATAAATACTGGTCTCAGATCAATACTTGTTTTATTTTAAAAAGCAGTAATTAAAAAAGGAAAACAAATTAAGGGGAGTAAAGCAGTAGTCAAATGTGTAATGCGGTAGTGTTGGTGAGTATGTATATCTGGTATGCAAGTACTCTGGTGTGGTTAATCGGATCAAATGTAAACACTGTTATTTAATGCAAATCCGGATCAAGTATCATTTGGTCGGGATTTAAATGTCCTGTTTGCTGTTATCTTCGTACGCGTCAGGCAAACGTTTGACTCTTGTGTAATCCGGCAGCAGGTCGTTGGGGGAGGTGCTGTGGTGCCACCTCGGTGCCAATCCGTGCCAGCCAGTTGGGTAAAGCTTCTGACGCCAACTGTGCGACAGATGTTATTTGTCCCTATTCTGCGACTTCTCTTCAGAGTGTTTTGAATCGTTGGTCAGGGTTCTGAAATGTGCTTGTGAGTCTGAGTAGGGTGGTGACCCCAACAACTGCCCATCTACCACTCAGCTGAGGCTAAATGCATGGTCACTTTTAGGCCAGTACGAGTAAACATGTTTTTGTCATTTTTACCTCATAATTCTCACATCTGATTCTGGCAGACGGATGATGGTCAAGTCATTGAGACACAGGCAGGGTTTTATTTTTTTGACAGATGAGAGTTTAGGCTCTAATTTGTCAAGGGAGTCAAAGCAATAACCGGATTATGATGAATAAATGATAATATGCTGTTATTTTCTCGTGCTTGCAGGTGAATACATAAAGAACTGGCGGCCACGTTACTTTTTACTCAAGACGGATGGCTCATTCATTGGCTACAAGGAGAAACCTCAGGACGCCGACTTGCCCTACCCACTAAACAACTTCTCCGTAGCAAGTATGTTTATAAAGGTGGAGCTAGCTAGCTAGCTACCTATGGTTACACTCGAAAAATGCAAAAGAGCACCTTTCCTTCAGGTTGCCTGATGTATTTTTGCTCCTCAAATATGTAGTCATGTTAAAGCACAAGTCGCTTGACAAAGTAACCAGGTTCCCACAATGGTTTTTATTTCATAGTTGACAGGTGTCAGGTTTAACAAGACATTTCTTACAATTCATATCAAAAAGAAGAGACAAATGTTTAAATCATTTGCCAGCAAGCAGAAATTGAGAACAACCAGACCTGAAAGTCTGTTCAAGTTCTGGTGTCACTCATTCAAACAACAGTATACATTTAAGATATCACACTAACAGACGCGCTAAATAATGTTTTATTATGGAAGCTCATTAAAAAATGTTCATTGTTGAAACACATAATGAGGAAAAGCCACATAACAAAGTTTAAATACCCAGAAGCTCTAGCAAAGCACCTACAGCATTTGGATTGGAAGAGCGGTAGGAATGGGCGGAGCTATACACAGGGCATGCACACTCCTCTTCCTTACCCTACGCCGTCTGCACTGAAGCTAAACATGTTGGTGTTCTCATTTGCAGTATTTTGTCATAGTTTGACAAAAAGAACTTGCTCGCACCTTGTTTTGAAACCATTATTTAGGACAAAGATGAGCCTCGATACTCTTGAGTAACTGCAGGTGGGAGAAAATTTTAAGTGATATATTCATCAATTAATGGTGTCTCCTGCTGGCTGACAACATCCATGACTTGTCGACTTGTGCAGTTAGCTGACTAATGGGTTAGCAGCCTTTTTAATGTTTCACTCTCTGTTATGCACATAAGCACGATCACCTTGCTGTCCCAGTTATGTGTTTTGTCGTTGAAACTCGGAACAAGAGTCCACAGAAAAGCTTAAAATGTAAGCACATAATTAATGTTATTGGGTTGTTTTTTTCAACTGCGGGATGCAATGCGATTTAAAATGTTTTAGGGATTATCTTGTTTGATTTTTCCAGAAAAAAAGTGGTCATTTCATAGATTAACAGCCATGATTATAAAGGATTGAATAAGATTAGACATCTGTGAGTGTCATTTAACATATGTTTCATAATAAACACATGGGTGTTGTTGCCTTTCATGTTCTTAGAAAGTACCGTATTTTCCGCACTATAAGGCGCACCTAAAAGTCTTAATTTTTTTCAAAAGCTGACCATGCGCCTTATAATACAGTAAATATGGCTCAATATTAAATCGCAAGGTCTCGCAACTTACGCAACAGCCGCCGACTCGATTTTCCCCGAACGTGGAGTAGTCCGCGGTGTATGGTGGGATTTATATACCGGCGTTTCATTGGCTAACCAATGTGTCAATCATCATTTGAATCGATCGCTATTGGCTAAAGTTATTCGGAGCCTCGGATAGGCTAGAGGGCCGAAACAAACCCTGCAATTGGCCGAAAAAGATGTGTCAATCATCCGTTAAATCAATCGCTATTGGCTGAAGTTATTCGGAGCCTCGGATTGGCTAGAGGGCCAAAACAAACCCTGCAATTGGCCGAAAAAGATGTGTCAATCATCCGTTAAATCGATCGCTATTGGCTGAAGTTATTCGGAGCCTCGGATTGGCTAGAGGGCCAAAACAAACCCTGCAATTGGCCGAAAAAGATGTGTCAATCATCCGTTAAATCGATCGCTATTGGCTGAAGTTATTCGGAGCCTCGAATAGGCTAGAGGGCCGAAACAAACCCTGCAATTGGCCGAAAAAGATGACTGAATAGCAAGCTTGCTAAACTACGCCACAAAGAAACATGTTTCATTAGTCTGTATTTGTAAATATTTGACTCTCCTGGATTTACTACACTCACGGTTGTAAGAAGACCATGATTGCGTATCATTATTGAACGTGAGAACTTAGGTGAGCTATGCGGCTTTATATTTTCCTGGTATCTTGTTTTAGAATGATCTTGATGTTGCTGTGATGAGTTGAGTGAATTAAACTCAATTCCAAGTGTTTATTGTCATATGCACAGTAAAGTTGCGAGCAAAAAAGAAAATAGAAACTAAGGAATGGTTGGCATTTCTTGAATCCCAAGACTTTAACCTTCCAAATGATATTTGAAATGATGCATTTGAGTGACATCGTACGGACACCGCATCCGCACGTGTTCTCGACACGTATTTGCGTCTTTGCAAGCTTTGGGAATGTTAAGGGGGTAATAAGTTTGACTGAACTATCTGACTGTTTTGTCGACGTTCCCATTGTAGCGCCTTATAATCCGGTGCGCCTTATTTATGGAAGATATAGGACCAAAAACTATTTTTTGGGGGTGCGCCCTATAACCCGGTGCGCTCTATTGTGCGGAAAATACGGTAATCTAAAACTTGCCATGATGCAGTTTGCCCTCTTGGCACGAAACCTCTGTTATCTTAATTTTCTTGCCATGGATTTTCTTCAAGAATTTTATTGTTTGGTCCACATAAAAGAGTGATTTTTCTTTTACTTATTTTTACATTTTCTTGGGGATGACTTACAAAATAAAATATCAGTGATCATTCCTGTGCAGTACATGAGTATTTTATAACTCTTCATCAGACCTTGGCAATTCCAACTCCTCGCTGACTCTGGTCAGGATACCCGCACAGGTGAATAAAACATGTAGCAGTGTGATACCTCACTCCATTCTCATCAACTCAGCGTTCTGAAAAAGAAAGCACATAAGAATTGGGGGTAGGGGGGAATGGCCTGAGGTGGTGGGCCAGGCAAGCATGCAGTTTTCAAAGACTATTTTCTTTCACCAGATGGAAAATTCCACCAAGATGAGTGCCTATTTTCAGAACTAAGAGAGGATAGAGAATGAGATTACCAGAAGCAAGTTGTTAACCACAATCACCAATGTCTATCATCTAAGAAATCTTGAGGGATTGTTCTCCCAAATCATGGTGTTAAAAAAAATGTAAGTTTTTACTTATCTGTTGATTGTCACACATATTAAACAGTTTTTTATACCAAATGTACCGGTATACAATAAAGTTAGCAATGATCACTACTTTGCTATTTTTTTAAGTTATACTCAAGTTATCACATTGTTTAAGAACGACTTGTATAGCTAAGATGCTACTAGGAAAACAAATACAAATCTTAAAATCATCTTTTATCCACTCTTAAATGTGTTTTCAATGCTTGGCATCTCTGAATTCGTCCAAAAATGTTATGCCTAATTTTGCCAATGCTTTTCATAGTTCTGTCCATGATAAAGTGCCCTCAATTGTACATTGGTACTCAGTTGATAATGAGAAAAGGAGGAAATGTGCAAGATAAACTCCTAAGTCTGAACGCGAACAGATGACTAATGGAGATATGGACTTGAAGTAGAAACATTCCGAGCAGACAGCAAAGAGGAGACAGGATCAGGGTAGGCGTAGGACGAGAAAAAAAAAGTTTGTGCTGAGGACAAGCCGGGCCATACATCCGGCCCCGGCTGCTTGGCACCACACTGGCATTGCCACATCTGTTGCCCAAAGCTGCGAGGCCAGGTGGCGCATGTGCGACTTTGTTTATCTGTGTGTGACTGCGAGCGAACAACAGAAGTGGTCAGATGGAGCGGAGACAGTACAGGCCTGTTGCCTGCAGAGTGACACACGCACATATACACACCCACTCACTTAACTACTTCAGATTTTGCAGTTGCCTGTTGTGGCCAACTTAATTTTAACTGATTGCGCTCTTGTAGGTGTGAGCGCCTCATTGCAACGGGTGGTCCGGTGACCTTGTTTTTTTGGCAGCGCAGCAGATCATGTATGAATTTGGACGCGTGCAAGACCTGTGTGGCATCGCTATTAACCTTGTTGTCTAAATTTAGGTTGGCACCGTGTCACGCTGCGCCATGCCTCACTTGAACACAAACTCGTGCTAGTAAGCGAGTGAGTGCAGTGGGATAGCTGAGAAAACGTCACAATGCCGTCTTCCTTGCTTGCTGGTGGCCACAGCCAGCTCACAGCCCCATCTGGCTCTGTGTGCGCACGTTTCTGCCTTTGTGTACAAATGGCCTAATCCGCTGCCCATTTTTTTGCCCGCCGCGCGATTCTTCAGATATTTACCAGATGCGCATGTGCCACAGCTTCGTATTATCCTTTGGCACGCCAAAGCGGCTGTGTCTGGAATCCTCGGCGGTGGACGTTATTACCTTTTTTGTTCCCCCTCACTTTTAAAAGTGATTCAAAGACCAGCTGCATCTGAGCTAATGGAACACTTGCCTAAAAGTCATCAGATTCTCCTAACACTGTTTACTCCTATCATTTATTCTTTTTTATCTATATATATGTGTACTGAACACATTTTGTTTTTTTTACTTTCCCCGGAAGTTTAATAATGGATAAAAAGTACAAAGTTAGTACAACATTTTGGTCATTTTGAGTATGATTTTTTTTTTCTAGTATTATGGGATAAATAATCCGCAAAGAAATGCAAGTGAAAGTTATCTGACATGGCAAAAGACACATGGTTTTTCTAATTAAGAATGTTCTTTATGAGAACAATTTAAAAGCGTAAAATTATAATAAAGCCTTCATGCGTGTTATATGACCACACCAAGTGGCTTAAAAATGCTTCAGGTATTAAAAAATATAATCAAGTAAAAAGCAAAAAAAAACACATACAGAAAAATCTTTAAAAAAATATTTGGTGGTCAAGAAATTTTAATTAACAATTTTTCAAAGTGACGGGTTGGTTCTTAATTGTTAATTATTTTATTTTTAAGGTACTGTACATCTGCAAAATGGATTTTATGGGATGCCAGTCTCTTATTTGACAACTTTTGTGCACTGTTGTCCGTTGTTTTGAGGCCAATCATATTGCTTCTCTGTGATATCCACACCCCTTAGATTTAATAAAAAGAAAGTGGTCAGGGGAGGGCTTCAAAACAGGGTTGGAATTCCTTATCTGAAAGCTTGCCTCACTGTCCTCCTTGCAAGTTAAAAATCCATGGATGTCTTCCCTCCTTAATTTGAGTCTACTCAAAATTTAAATTCAACACAAAGTTAGCCTATCACAGTGGTGAATTAAGCACTAATTTAGCCACTTCTTAGGTTCTATAGCTGGGTCTTGCATGTAATCGTCGCAGAATCCAGTGAGTCAGGCTTCTACAACTTATATTTTGCTTTGAAAACTTTTTTTCTGTTTTTTTCTACTTGATTGTGGCTCACTCCAGCTATAACCAGCCCTAGATAGCTGCTCTTTTTAGTGACTCTGGATAAATCTAACTCCTGTAACTGTGCTTTTTCTTATTATACCACCAATCAAGTTACGGAACACAAGGAAATAAGAAAAATAATACATGAAAGGACCTTTTTTCAGCTTTAACTCTTTTAATTTCATCATAAATGGTGGTAAAGTATACAGTGAAAGTTAATTCATTCATTTTCTTACCGCTTATGCCCACAAGGGTCGCATTGGTGTTGGAGCCCATTACAGTGGACTCTATGCAGAAGGCAGGGGACACCCTAGACTGATTGCCAGCCAATTCCAGTCTGTGAAAAATGAATAGCAGTACTGAAACCAAAGTTCAGACGATTGCAGATTGGTAACTAGTAAAGGTATCCAGAAAAAACAATTCATAAGATTTTAACTGTTCCATCTACCATTTGCTTCAAGTCTGTTATACTTAAACGAGTCCCAAGTATTTGTATACAAGTGACTTTTAAAAATATATCAATATCTTTCAGACATTTTTTAACAAGCCCGCGTCCTTTTACTGTTTGCAGAATGTCAATTGATGAAGACGGAGAGGCCCAAGCCCAACACCTTCATCATCCGCTGTCTCCAGTGGACCACCGTCATCGAGCGGACCTTCCATGTGGACTCCCCCGACGAAAGGTCAGTACGAAAACAAACCCAACAACTTTTTTTTTTAACTTTTTTCCAAAACGGTGAACAAACAATAAACTTTTGTAAGAAAAGTACACTACAAACTTCCATGATAGAAGTACATTATTTATGATGTTGCATACGTTTCATCAAGGGCACCGGGAGGACTTTGTGTGTATGTACAGTGTTTCTGTGCGTGTGTGAGTGAGGCGGTAGAGAAGACCTTTCAAGTAGCGTCGGCATAAATTCTCCAGCTGCTCACTTGCTTTCTGAGGAGCTGAGGTGTTTATCTCCAGAAAATGAACAGCTTTGCCCAGAAGACCACAGATGCTCCTGTGCATCCTTTTCACTACAATTTGTGTGTGGGTGAGTGTGTGTAAATATATATATCTGTGTGTGTATTTCTAATAACTTGGTGCTTAGTTGATAATATCAACTTTCGATAATTAACGCAAAAGAATACCTTTACATTGAACAGCTCGTTAAAAGTCAGGTATAAACATCTGATCCAGATGTGCAGCGCTAATAGTGTCCTCCAGAAGTGTGTTTACTGTATTCGCCACATTGTACTGGCAGTGCTCCAGCCGCTCACATGCTGGCTCCGCGCCCAACTGTAGACGGGCCCATTATCGCTCATTAGCCCCCCAAAAAACTCATTATTGTAAAAACACTCAAACCAAGAGAGAGAACGAGCATTTATCTGCTTTGTGACCTTGAGAGAGTTCCTGTTGCTTTTCATGTCGCAGTATGTACATCATGGCCGACTGAGAGCTTCATTGTTGTCAAGCGAGAGCAGACGTTTGCCCTTGTTGTGCAGTGTGTAGGGTACGCTTGCTAAGTCTTTGCTCTCAAAAGAGATTCAGATCTTGAAATAAAGCGGGAAGAGCTGTTTATGTTGAGATAGATGTTCTTCCAAATCCCCGCGGGAAACATATGTGCATGTAACTTGAAGTAAAACACGCAGCGGTGAGCATTTGGGAGTCAAACAGGTTCTGTTATTGCCGGCGCATCACGTTTTGCTCACTGAGTGCTGATGATTTTTGCAATGTTTGAATGTCGTCTTTGAGGAGTTCACCTCACTTCGCCCGCCACTCGCATATTTCTCTGGAATGTACTGAAGAATTAACTCAGTTTGGGCAAAGATCGTCCCAGAGAGAACATCGCTCAACCTAAGCTTAATTTTTACTATTAAAAATGTTTTAAATGTTATCCAAACAATGCTGATTCCGCTCTCTTTTTTTGATTTTTCTTGGGGTCAGAAAAATAAATTGTTTGTCAACGAAACATGTTCATTCATTTCCCTTTCAAAAAAACTCCTTTCACCTAACTAGAAAACATAAATTGCATAACCTTATCAATAAAAAATATTCATAGATGTATTGAAAAAGGTAGTACATTACCAATATTTTTATTACACAGAATTAATGTCACAGGATTTTCCAAGGTCTTAAAAATTTGAAAAAAATCTTAAATTTGACAACTGCAAATCAAGGCATTGAAAAGATCTTAAATTTTGTCTACAAATCTTAAATTTTACCCTCAAATGTCTTATTTTTCCCTGTCTTATCTTGGTGATAGAGCTAATGACTGCATCATAAGTAAACTAACAAAAACACGTGTTGTGTCATGAAATAATTTTTCATTTTCTCCGACTTAAACTATATCTGACCAATAAATGCAATGTGTCAGTCAAAAATCGAGATTTCTGCATTTTAAAAAATGCAGCATTATATGAGTTAAGTCAAGTCATGTTTATTTGTTTAGCCCTTAATAACAAAGAGTCTCAAAGGGCTGCACAGATCAAAGACTATTGCAAACTACAGACTATTATGACATCATCCCCTCATCTAAAACTTACATGAGGGCAAATAATACACATATTATCAACATAAGATATAGGTTATTCATATGCTATAGAGTAGAAGTGTGTTTTAAGCTTAGATTTAAACATTTCCACTGAGGTTGCAAATCGAATCTCAGGGGGAAGAGCATTCCACACAGTCAGTCTCTAACCCGCTGTTGTCGTTGGAGTAACTTTGGGATGAGACAGTGTAGGTTTAACCCATTGTGGTAGAGTGATTTAAAGTATAACTGTCTTCAGGCTGTGTTAGGGAATGAGTGGGAGGGGTCGCCCAGCTGACACCCGAACCAATTGCGGCCGCAGCAGCGGCGTCACCCAGCACAGTGGGATAATGGCAGCAGTTGGGTGCAGACCTCCATCACTGGGTTTCCCGGCCTACATCCGTAACCCGTTGTAGTGGGTGTGTCGGACATGGCAGGGACAACAGGGCCGCCCGGCTGACGTCCTGAACCACTCGCGGCCGCGTGCCACTCCGCCGCCCTGGACGTTCAAGGTCGCCCCTACATAGTCAGCCATCTCCCCACACGGCGACTTGGTGCCTAAGAGGACCGGGAGCGTGCGCGGATTTTACGGGTTTGTGCGAGAGGTCGCCGGCAGGGCTCAGTTCCACTGCGTGATCACCGCATCCATCCTTCAACCCTTAAAGTTTCTGCTTCCGTGATCGGAAGGCGTCAGGCGCACCTGCCGCATCTCTTTGCCGGAATAAGTGCAAAATTGGTCTTAAATTTCATTGTATGTGGTCTTGAAAATGTCTTAAAAGTCTTCAAATTGAATGGACACATCCTGGGGGAACCCTGTGTAAATTAACACACTAACCAAATATGTTTTGAAAAAATAGGTGACTTTTACATCAAAAGAATGTATCGTAAATTTCGGACTATAGAGCGCACCTGATAAGCCGCACCCACCAAGAGGAAAACCGATTTTGTACTTACACAAGCTGCACCCGTATATAAGCCGCATGCGGCCACATTAAAAAAATGTAACACAAACACAAAATTAACCCAAACCCGACTTTATGTCCCGCGATTGAAAGTAAATGTCCTTCATTAAAGTACACAGTCTAAAAATCACAGCCAAAATGAACAGAAAATGATACCGGTACTTAAGGTTTGATGCAGACCTGCAGAGTCCGGGTCCCGTTGAAAGTAATCCAAGGAAAAAAGTGTATATTTTCAAAGGTAAGGGAGGGAAAAATATATATCCACAATTGTCCGCCGCGTCCACAAACAGGTCTGTCTGTTCCTCACCTTACCGTCACCCCGCGTTTGTTCTGCCCATTCTTTTTCATTCGCCCGTGCAAAACATATCAGAATAAGTGTCTAAAATAAATACAAATAAATACATTACAAAAATATACAGTTGCAAATACATATTATACATGGTTACACAAATTTACAAAGAAAGACCGTACACCGAGAGAGTTTTCAAAGCTTTAATATTAATAATATAACTTTCATCCCAAACGGTGCCTGTGACAGGGCAGCTAATGGCAACACGCTCGCAACACAATAAATGGGTCTGTTAAAAAAAACATACCGTACTTGTAAAAATCACGGTAAACCGTCCTCATCTTCCTCATGTGCTGCGTCATGTGCCTTTCTTTTTGCATTTTGGATGATGAGGGTATGTTTACGCTAATTTAATTTATGCACAAGCCAAGAAGTTGCAGTCTTCCCCGGCGCATATATTCCACCGGTCTAAATCTTTTCTTTTGTACTCGAGCGCCGCTGGCGGCCGTTAAAAAATTACATGAATTGGCCGCATCACTGAATAAGCCGCGGGGTTGAAAGTTTTGGAAAAAAAGTAGTGGCTTACAGTCCAGAATGTACGGTAGTTAAAAAAAAAAAACTTAAACAGAAGAAAATAACACACTTGGCACAGATCAAACCTAATAAGTAACTGTTTTTGTCTTCCATTTTTTATCAACCAGAAGGGAATTGTGCATTTGTGCAAGTCATCATATTCATCATTGTTACTAACAATAACCAGATAGACACACACACACACACACACATTCTAATCGACAAACTTAGTCCCAGCAGATGTTGAACAAGTCTGCTAATGAAAAACCAATGGGGGAGAACAATGTTTGCCAACAACAATCCATTGTTCACTGTAATGGGGGGTTATTATACATGAAGGCGCACGCACGCACACACAAACAAGCAGGCATTAATTCTGCTCTGTGATCATTGTTCATTGGCTTGAATCTTTTGGTGGTCATTTTCCTCTTTGTTAAACAAAGGAGTGTTAATGTCAATTTTAAGCTTAGTTACCATTTTCTCAGATAACCTGCAATAACTGTAGTAAGCTGCACAGTTGGAGTGCAATATCATATCTAGTATCTTACGAGTTCTGTGGTTCCCTGGTAGGGATGAGTGGACGGAGGCCATCCAGATGGTGGCAGACAAGCTGCAGAAGCAGGAGGAGGAAAGGATCTTGTGTAGCCCCACCTCCAACATTGACAACATGGTTGAGGAGGAGATGGACATCTCAACCACACACCATAAACGCAAGGTAGCACAAGTATGGAAACATTACTAAAATTTTGAATGTGTCAACACTAGACATTTGGGAAAAAAATCCTGATTCTAACTAGTTATTACGATTCCTTTTTGCGGGGGTTAACAAACTGAAAAGTTTTGTTACGAAAAATTAACACTTTGTTCAAACTCCCATGTTTTGACTCATTTTCCCCATTTTTAATCATAAGAACACGCAACAAAAAATACGTACATAAATAAAAGCAAACACTTCCTGACATTTGTTGAAAGAAGCTTTGGAGTTAATTTGCCTGTCATTTTGAAAACTGAAATGTTTTTACCATTTTCAGTATTTTGACATTTTGACTTTTGATATTTCCCATATTTCATGTCACTAAACTTATGCAAAATTGTCGATTCAGTTTTGTCTTCTCTGTTTCTCAAACTATTTAATCAGTGGGACTGGTAAAATAATTCTTTTGAAAACAAAGAATCCCGTTGTTGGATAGGCTTTTTTTTATTTAAGTCCCAGACACTCAAGTCGCTATCCGCAAGCATCGCCATTGGCTTTTAGCATTTTGCTCTTTGCTGCTCATGTGCACTTTTTGAAGAATAAGGGGGTGGCGCCAAAGGCATTGCTTATCTAACATGTTTAATAATTTTGGCACTCAGTTGCGAAATTCTGCCTGTGTACGGCGCACGAGGAAAACCGTGCACGGCTCTTTTCCAGAACATGTGCTCTAAAAACAAAACAAAGCGGTGACGCCTGAAAACATTTCAGAAGCCCCTATAGAAGATAAATTGGTTGATATAACCCAAAATTACTTTGGCTTCAGTTGGCATCGAACCGCGAGATGACGAACTGCTGCGCTAAAATTCTGACGAAGACATGGTTAATCTTATCTATCCCGGCTGACGTTCAAAGAACATGTGCGGGTCAGATGTATCGACATTTCGTTCTGTACACGAATGACAATAAAGTAAATCTGAATCTGAATCAGTTGTCAGCTGGTCCCCAAATATACGAACAAGTAGAAATGGGACTAGAAGGCGATCAAGATCTCTAACAATCCACTGTAATTTCTCGTTTATAATTTATCTGTTCTATTTTTGTTTGTTATAATGATATCGCGTGGGAACTCCGCATACTATACATATGCCATGACGCGCATCAAGATAGCCAAACAGTTTGCTGGATTGTAATTTATTATTCAACAATGCGCTCATGTTCATGTAAATTTTAGGTCCGCAAATCTTACAAACTAATCAATTTCTTTATCCATATGGATCAGTTGAAAGTGTCCTCCATCAAACACGCTCCAAATGTTTACATTTGCATTTTAAACATGTTGTTTATCCCAACCCCCGACGGCTGGAGTTAAACTAAAATGAATCGTGACACAACTTTTCCATAGTATCATTTGCATTGGAATTCCGTCTCATTTTAACATGCATAACTTATTATATTTTCTGTATATAATTGATGTATCCAAAGAAAAACTAACCACCATTAAGTCACGAAAATATGGCAGGTTACCAATGTTGCCATCTTGAATGGTCACTTGATCCCAAACACGTGATCAACACAACTTTGTCTCTGAAAGTGGCGTCTCGTGCGCAGGGCACAGCGCCGTCTGCCAAAGGCGCTGATCGCAAACAGTATATTGCTAATAGTGCCTCGTCTGTGCTGGGCTCTATGTATTTTGGTGTTCCTGTAATTTTTAACTTGATTTTCTTGTAAAAACTACAGAAAAAGTTTCATGTTCGTAAATAAAATATATATGTTCATTCAATACGTTAAAATAAGAAATAACTAAATTGTTGTCAATTTAATGATTTTTTTGATAGAAGTTTCACAAAAGTCTAAGGAAAATACTTAACACAATGAGCAAAACTATCTTCTAAATGGACATATTGTTTGTCCTTTTAGTGTATGTAAGCAAGTGCTCCTACTAGAATGCTACTTGAAAATATTGTCAAATCTCAAGTACCCCTTAAAGCAGGGGTCAGGAACGTATGGCTTGCGAGTCAGGTATTGCAATATTTTATCAGTACATCTCGCTCAGAGATTAAAAAAGGCTCTGGTAGACTCTATTTTTCCAATTTTGGTGTGTGCGGAGCAAAAGAAAAAGTCAGCTCTGGGTTCGGTCTGGAATATATAGGACACAGTCTCAATTAGTTTACAGACAAGTTGTCACAAGAACACACCCTGTTTTGGTTGTACATTGCTTAAATATTGTGTATATGGAAGCTTAGTAAACAATGCATGTTCACTGTTGAGACACTTCATGAAGAAAACCCACAAAAAAGACTGTAAACATCAGAAAAAAACAGCCAAGCACCCAGAGTAATTTGATTTGGTGAGCAGTAGGAGTGGCTGGATTTCTGCACACATAGCACACACCCTTTCTCATTTGCAGTAATTTGTAACATTTTTACAAAAGAACCCTGCTCGCTCATTGTTTTGAAACCATTTTTGACTACAAGAATGCGCCTTAACTATCTTGGGTAACTGTGGGAGGGAGAACATTTTTTAAGTGGTACTTTTTTTGATATCGAACGTCACACAGTGAAATAAAATGTCCTGAAGAAATAGCTTTTGTCTGGAGAGCAGGTTTGGCGCTTTTGTTAAATTTTGTCTGAAAATATATGAGTTGCCTCTCAAAATAAAAATCTAAATATTTTACTTTCATGGCTCTTTGAGTAAAAAAGGTTCCCAACGCCTGCTTTTAAAGTGTCCCTTAGTCCTGTTCCTTCTGTGGTAATAATGCCTCTATTTGATGAGCCATCCCTGATGATTCAGAGGATAACATCTGATGTGCAATTATGAAATTCACGGTAAGCCGTCCTCATCTTTGATGCCAGGTCCTTAGCTTGGCCTGCTAGGACCTTAACTTGGCCGCTTGGCCTTTTGATTTTTGCATTCCGGAGATGGAATAAGAGCTTGCTCTGTCCACTCCACGCATCGGCCTGGTATTGCAGTACCTCCGGGGACGGTGCATTCGCAATGATCGCAACATGGCTTTAGGGCTAGGACCTTAGCTTGGCCTTTTGGCTGAGAGTAAGTGTCCCGGCTCCTAGGCTTTGTAGCGTATAATGAACTGACCGATAACGGATAATGGATAATGAATAACGAAGATAGAACAATAACCCTTAAAACCCCCCCCCTAGAAATTGTGCAAGTTTTTTGTTTCTTGTACATCGTGAACTCAGTTTGTTTTGTCACCCAGACAATGAGCGACTTTGATTACCTAAAGTTGCTCGGAAAGGGAACGTTTGGGAAAGTTATTCTGGTCCGAGAGAAGGCCAGCGGGAAATACTACGCCATGAAGATTCTCAAAAAGGAAGTCATCATTGCTAAGGTTTGGTTTTCTGAGTCATCTAATCAACTTTTCAACTTGCCCGGAGTTGTGTGAAAATTGAAAATTCTTATTGGTTGTTTCACATTTACAGGATGAGGTGGCACACACGCTCACCGAGAGCAGAGTCCTGAAAAACACAAGGCACCCTTTTCTCACTGTAAGTGCCACAAATGCCACACAACAGGGGTTTCTCACATGCAAACGTGCTACATCTGCACGCACACATGAGGTGGCATATTGATCCTATACGTACCTGAGTCTCTGGAGGCTAATTACGCTGGAGGCATCAAATTGTGGTATGATAATGGACGCATCTGTTGGCTGTTTGGTGTTTGCGCAGACACATCAGCTCTCTCTAACTTCTCTGGCGGACCGTCTGCTCTAGATCCTTTTTTTCCCTACCACTGTCACATCTGCAGCCACAAAGAGATGCAGAGACCAAATGTTCTTTTGTTCAGCGCCTCCACTTTTCAAAGTAAACACTTGATTGTTTCCCAAAGCACATGCAAACGTGAACCGTCTAAAGCTATCGATGCTAGTTTTGTTTTGTTTGTTGCACCTGCTGTTCTCATTCTTGAACAAGCAATGACATTCGAAATGGTCAAAGGCACCTGTGAGCTTCTCATTTGTGTCAGAATAGCACAGGAAGGACAAAAGGAAAATGGCAAGAAGAAAATCATGAGAATGTTGCGCCGTGCACAAATTAACAGTTTTTTGTTCAATATTTCAGTCACTGAAGTATTCATTCCAGACGAAAGACCGCCTCTGTTTCGTCATGGAGTACGTGAACGGTGGAGAGGTAGGACACACACAAATTATACCACACACTAAACTTATTGAATGCAGTTCATCCTCTATATCAGCGGTTGGCAGACTTCTTGAGTTGCAGCTGCGTTTGAACACCTTTTCAAAGGAGCTGGGCCGGAGAATAAAAACACAACTAATGTATTTAATTTTTTTATATGCCGATAGAGAGTATTAAATCTAATACCTCGGCAATATGTGTAGAAAAAATTTAACAGTCAATATTTTCTCGTTTACATTTACATACCTAAATTGACTTTCATTGTCTATTTGTTTAAAAAAAGGACAGATCAATCTGTATGGTTTTTAAAGATTTAAAATATACAAATAAATAATTTACGAATAATATTTAATATGATAATTAAAAGTAATAGCAAAGTAATATATCCCATTTTCAGCACTAAATTTAATCATTTGTAATTTAAATGAATAGGGCTAGTTAGGAAGTGTTTTTTAATGAAATTTAATATTTTTATAAATTGAATAAATAAAGCAGAGTAGTAGGCCAATTAAATAGTCGGCCATTAACACAATAAAAAAAATATATATATCGGGGCCCACGAAGGACACAGGGTAAGAAAGACGCCAAAATAGATAGATAGATAGATAGATAGATAGATACTTTGTTCATCCCCGAAGGGAAATTCACATTTCCAGCAGCATCCCTGAGCTGAGAACAATCGAGAACAATCGAAAAAAACACGGGAGCTGCTGGAGTGGGTGCCATTCGTGACGGCGCCGGAAGAAAAGATTCAATTTGAATCATGTACAAACTAATATTTTTATTAGTAGTACTTTTGAACATTTATGTTGCTATTATATTAAATTATTTATTTAATTATTTAAAAGTATTTTCCTGCTTTTTATTTATATTTTTTATGGAAAATGTTTACCTGGATTTGGGAACTTTGATGTTCGATTTAATATCTTTCATAAAAAGTCGCCAAAGCTTCTTTAAACCTCTGCATAGACACTCACATGCTATTTTTTTAATTTTGTGTTTTTCAATCCAGGTGAGCGCAATCCTATTGCTGTAAATGGACAGTGTGTAATACTAAGTGCCTCTTAGTGGTACAAAAATACTTTCATTTTGGAAGAAAAAGACAAAAAGTATTTGAATACTACGCAAAAATACATGAACTATCATATCAATGTTGATTTTTTATAAAAAAAAAATCATAGGCCGAGAATTTTTATTTTTTATTTTTTATTTTTTTTTTACAGAGTGAGATACCTTCTAAGGCCGACGCCGTGTTTGTCCGGCTCTGTGGCACTGGCTCTTGCTCGCACCAGACAACACAGTGCCATGTAGTGGTCAAATATTACATATGGGGGCTTTAAACGGCTCCTGACTTCCAGCTCTCAGCTTCGTCATACAGGACAGATTAAATCTGTTGGCGGGCCTTATCCGGCATGCAGGCTATAGTCTGCTCCATATGTTTATTGGTATTTGGTATAAAAATTATCCAATCCAGATCAACAGAAGATGGACTTATTATTGTTATTTAAAAAGTTTTATTTTAGTTGGTTAGTACATAAACTAATTCCTACACTGTGACTGTTTTTGAATTTAATCAAATAGTTAAAGTCATTGATAAAAATCTTGTGAACATTGTTTGCAACGAGATTAGACATGGCACTCCAAGATAAACATGTAATAAAAGACTTAAAAGAGAAAAATAAGATTAAAGAGCGTCAGAATAAATAGACAAAATATTTACACTGTCTTTGGAGACCAGTAGTCCGTTTAAAACCATAATGTTCTTTTAAAAACTTTGCATTTACTCAATATTATCTCAGCCATTAGGGCGTATCTACTTAATGTCCCTTGTTTTGTTGCGGGTGTTAAATGCATGTGACAAAAGGGTAAACTCTTTAATAGACAAATGGGTAAATTTTGTTCCACAATTGCAGCCTCAATGTAAATGCCGTGTGGGGTTGCCACAACACAAAATATTTGCATGGAGTTTTTCCCTATAGAAACCAACAAAAATCCCTTCCTCACAGTTTTTAGAACCAACGTGAAATCATGAGGGTCCACTGCACACAATGCTAAAAGTGAGCGATTCAGTTTTTTGTGTCAATTCGACAGCCAATTTGGCTCATCATGTGCCTCTTCCTCCTGCCCCTGCCTGTGAGCTCACCTGTGGGCCTCGAGCAGCCAGAATGACAGTCGTTGACAAAATGAGTTTGGCTTCTCCCTCCCCATATTTCCCCAAATCTCAGCCGTTTGCAATTTCGCCTCATTCCCTCAGTGCGCTCGTCACCTGCTGCCCGGCATCCGGCAAGTGAGGCTTTTTGCTCAGCGCCAGGCCTGAGCAAACGATTGCCGAAGACGGCGGTAAACACGCACTGCAAATATGCCCTCTTCGGACAAATTGTGGCTGCACACACTGCACGCGTGGCTCCAATTACAAAGCTGCCACAGTTACAGCTGCCAGTGCTCCAATGAAGGCCCACCTGTCATGTTAGCGGGCACGCGCACACTGCAAGGTGCTCCATTTGTGAGCATCACTCCAGCGGCCGTACACAAACCTCCCCAAGCAATTAATGTGGAGATGTAAGTCCTCCTGGGTAATGTTGTACTCCCCCACTAAGGGCCACGTGTGTGACAAGTGACAGCGCACAAAAAAACCTAACTCGGAAGAGGCTGCAGGGAACGAGAGGATCATCCTGGGAACCCCCTCCAAAAACCGTTTCTTTTAGTGAAGAGCATCACATTTGTCGCCAAATATGGTACACAATAATTTGAACTAAAATGTCTCCTCTAAAAGGACACAGTCAACAAGTATAAGGTTGAATTAAAAAAATCAGTAGTATTATACAGTAGATATGAAATATGATTTGTTAATTTAGAACACTAAAACATACAATTTAATTTCATAATAGGTTCAGTGTTTTTTCTTTCCTAATAAAAGTGTGATTTTCAATAACAAGTTTTAACGCCAAAAGCAGTGTTTGAAATAACGCCTGCTCGGACGCCCGAGGCGTGCATCTTTTACGTCGGGCGTACAACATACACAACGTCTCTGTCCGGGTGGCCGACAACTTATTCAAGGGGGAAAAACAAAGAGCAAAATAAAGATTTTTTTTTTTCTCAAATCAAACGTTTATGAAAGATATTAAATCTTCCTTCAGTTTGGAAATTTCAAAATTTCGGTTCGTTTAGCAATTTGAATACTCGGCAGCCGATCAGAAGACATCGAATAACTTCCGGACTTCCGGACTTTCCCGAGCGTTATAAGGTCGCGCATTTGCACATCATTTTCCAAGGTTGTTAAGGATATGTCAGAGTGTGCAGTTTCCTTATGCGTGACAAGAAACAGGTCATTGTGGTTCATCCTTTAAGCATATTTATTCCTCAACAGCAAGCAAAACAAGAACACAGCTCCATTCAATACAACATGGCAATCAACAATAGCAAAACAAAATATGGTGCGTGTGTAATGACGTCACACAATGGAAAACGTCTTGCCGCAATATCACGAGTAAGAGCGCTATTGAATTGACAAATTTTAACAAAAGTAAATGCACAGAAAACACAAGAAAAATGGAGAAGTGGTTAAGAATCAACCACTAATATTATTTGTATGTATGTATGTATAGAATAAATATTCAAAGACGGCAAAATGTATGACGCTACAAAACGTAAACGTACATTAAAAGCATCGTGGAAAAAGGTGTTCACATGGCTTGTAGCAGACGACGCAACGCAAACATTGCATGAATGAAGATGAGTAAATACAGGTACACACTGATAGCAGATGTAAAACAGCGATGTCATATACATGCAATGAATGTTATAAGTAGGTTTATAATAAACTTAATTTTTAAGAGTTGTTCTGTTATATATTCTTATTATCAATCCTTAATACTTTGCAACAATATATATTTTTTTTTTTTTTTTGCGAAAAGTCGTCTTATTGCGTTTCAAGTTGTGAAAAATGAGGCAGGCAACTTTATAGCTGGGCAGGCAATTTTCAGAGTTGTCTGCCCGGGTGTCCGGTAACTTTTTGTCACGAGTTTCAGACACTGCAAAAGCAATGCAATTTTCCAGCAAAGTCGTATTTCAATTTAAAAACATACATTTTATGAGAAAGAGACACCACATGATGTATTAACAGGTATTTTTTGATAAAAACATTGTAATATTAACACACTTTGTTTGGGGTGTTGCAGAGGTAAGATTGGGCTTTAAAAAAAAATCCAACCGACCCAAACTGGGCCTTCAGGTATTAAATCCCAGTCCGAGCCTGACCAGTTAACCTGACAAACCTGAAATTTCACATTTTATTTGTGAGGAGAAGAGGTAATTTATGATAAAAAAAAATCGACCCTGTCTTTTGTAACAAAATCGGGGTTAAACTAGACTTTATAAACATTTAGATCTTTTATATTTCTGTGTGCAAAGGTTTCATTAACCGACAATTTTCCATCATTGACAGATTCCTTTTAAGCGTTGACCGGAACTTTTCAAGGCCGTCTGTCATTTTGACAGGTTAAAAATTAGGTTATTAATTACAGCAGCAGTGCATCTTTAACACTTTAGAGATAGAAAGGCAGAGAGACAAAAAAGAACAATGACTGGTGGATAAAATGAAAAAAGGCAGATAGGGACAAGCCCGGCCTGTTTGAAATAGTTTTTTTTTTGTAAAACTTCAAGAATAGGTCATATGATGAAATTAAAAGAAAAAGTTATATTTCGCAAAAACAATAACAAAAGTGAAATATAATTTCAAGAAAAAGATCATGTAAAGACAAGATATTTTTGTAACATTTATTTTGAAAAAAGTGGAATTTAAAAAAAAAAAAAAAAACCTGCATCTTCTTGGAAGACAGGGCCACCTTTGAGTTTTTTGCCAAAAAACCTAGTAAGTGTAGAGCGGGTACTAAAAAAATGCAATGGCCTGCTAATGAGCGTCACTGGAGGCTATTACAAGCTGCGAGGAGGGAGGGGGCTGCTGTAGCTCTCCACCTCCCTTTAACTCAGGCGACATATTGATTAAAACCTACACTTGGCCCCCATCACCCAACTCCACGCCAGCGCCTCATCAGCCTGGCCTGAGGTTTTTTCGGAGGGAGCTTATAGACGAGCTGCCAGCTGATAAGTCCTCTGAGAGCTTCCCACCCCTTTTTTGAGATCGCCCTCAACCTCTTCCATCTATCATCTCAATATGGTGCAGGCAGCCAGTTTGTGTTGTGCTAATTTCCTCCAATAAATCAGTAATTACAGTATTGCTGTGCCATCCCTGCTACACCCCCCCCCCTCGCCTTTCTCCACAGCTGTTTTTCCACTTGTCGAGAGAGCGGGTGTTCTCCGAAGAGCGCACGCGCTTCTACGGCGCTGAGATCGTCTCGGCCCTCGATTACTTGCACTCTGCTAAGATCGTGTACCGCGACCTCAAGGTAAACCTGAACATACGCTCAAATGGCAAATCAAGTTTGATTTTTCCAGTGAAAGCTAGATTCCTGTAAAGACAATGTCATTGTTGACATAAAATGGAGTATTTAAATAATATATAAACAAATCACAATAAACCAGTGGTCGGCAATCTTTGCTGTAACACGGACCTGTTTAATATTTCACTATATCCTCGCGGCCCGGCCCAATAATATTATTTGTATGTATGTATGTATGTATATACCGGAGCAATATGCCCCCTAGGGGTGGGTAGAGTCAAGAACACACTCACGTTCTTGACTCGTTCTGGGAGATTGATACAGAGGAGGGGATTCCCAGCCCCCTTGCTCAACCCAGCCAACGTGTCGCATCAGCTCGTTGAGAGTCGTTAGGTGACCATTAGTAATAATAACAAAAGTAATAACAATATGCCCAAATCCACTGTGTAAATACTCAACCACTGGGGATCTAAATTATATTTGTACTCACAGTATCATGTTGTGCAACGTTGTATGAGGTTTTTGAGTTGTTCCCTGCCCTCTGTTTTAGATCAGGGGATGGTGCAATGATGGCCTGTGCAGCCCTTTGAGATTTTTGTGAATAAGGGCACTGCAAATAAACATGACATGACTTGAACGCTTCTCCATAATGCTTTATTGCAATGTTGTACAATGTGGTACAGTTAGTAGAAATAGTATCACGATAGGATAAAATCGAATACCTTTTCTTTTGTCAGCAATAAACCTAGTGGATTAGGGGCTAGGATTTGGCGCTCTCACCACCGCGATCTGGGTTCGGTTCTTGTTGCTGAACAAATGCAATCAGCGATATTCGTCTACTGATCAATCTTTGCTTAATTGTGGTGATATACTACCCCAGTGTAAAGTCCACTTTGAGTTTATTTTTGGCTGAAAAAACATGTCTGTACAGTATACACGAATAAATACGTTATAAGCGAAAACTAAGGCTTTTATTTCTCTGTTTGGCCCAGTACCAAACGACCAACGGCCTGATGCTAGTCTGCAACCCGGTCGTTGCCGACCACTGCACTAAACCATATGACAAATTTTATGTGACTGCGGGTATTTCTTTCACAATAAAAGGTCCTAGTTTGTTTCACAAAATTGCCCCTAGGTTTACAATTTTTGATAACGCAAGACTAACGCTATTAGTTATTGTTTTATTTTGTTTTGATTTAAAATCCCCATCCTCCTGGCTAAAAAAAACATAAAATGGTCTATCTATATTTTCAAAAAAACGCACTATACCATAAACCACATTTCACATAAATACAGGCATTTTTCAGATTCCAAGGTCCTGTTTATAAATATAAAATATCTACCTACCTTGACCCCCAAAACCCAGAAATTTACCTTTTCTAAAAAAGTTTTTATTATGAAAGAGTTACGTTTTTTTGTTTGTTGTGTTTTTTAATCCACATCCTCCCAGCTGGAGAACCTGATGTTGGATAAAGACGGCCACATCAAGATAACTGACTTTGGTCTGTGCAAGGAAGGCATAACGGATGCCGCCACCATGAAGACTTTCTGCGGCACACCCGAGTACCTTGCACCTGAGGTATCTATATATCTATATCTATTTTTCGGCTTTTTAAAAGCTGGACACCAAACTTTAGCAGCACTTTCACTCAAAACGAGATCTTCTAAAATCAAATGCTTGTTAGATTTACTGATTAAATTATAATTATTTGGGGGGCATTACTATGTAATAGATAAGGGAAGAGCAAGTGGCTTTTTGAGGGATTGTTTTTTTAAACAAAACACCAAATTCTTCAAGATACTGTATATAGAAACATGAGAAGTTAAGAGTAAATGTATTTTTTATTTATATATTTGCAAAAACTCCTTGATCTGCTACCTTATCGTGGTGGAGGAGTTTGTGTGTCCCAATGATCCTAGGAGCTATGTTCTCGGGGGCTTTAAGCCCCTGGTAGGGTCACCCATGGCAAACAGGTCCTAAGTGAGTGGCCAGACAAAACGCAGATCAGAAGACCCCTTATGATGACACAAAACTTTGGTCCTCGATTTCCCTCGCCCGGACGTGGGCTACCGGGGCCCCCTTCTGGAGCCAGGCCTGGAGGTGGGGTCCGCTGGTGAGCGCCTGGTGTCCGGACCCTTACCCATGGAGGCCGGCCGGGCACAGCCCGAAGGGACGACGTAGGACCCTCTTCCCATGGGCTCACCACCTGTAGGAGGGGCCAAAGGGGTCGGGTGCGCAGAGAGCTGGGTAGCGGCCAAGGGAGGGGTCCTTGGCGCGACGATCCCCGGCTACAGAAACTGGCTTTTGGGACATGGAGCGTTACCTCTCTGGCAGGGAGGGAGCCCGAGTTGGTGCGTAAGGTTGAGAAATTCCGACTAGATATAGTCGGACTCACCTCTACGCACGGCTTGGGCTCTGGTACCAGTCCTCTCGAGAGGGGTTGGACTCTCTTCCACTCTGGAGTTGCCCGTGGTGAGAGGCGCAGAGCCGGTGTGGGCATATTAATTGCTCCACGGCTCGGCGCCTGTACGTTGGGGTTCACCCCGGTAGACGAGAGGGTAGCCTCCCTCCGCCTTCGGGTGGGGGGGACGGGTCCTGACTGTTGTTTGTGCTTATGCACCAAATAGCAGTTCGGAGTACCCACCCTTCTTGGAGTCCTTAGAGGGTGTGCTTGAGAGTGCGCCCCCTGGGGACTCCCTCGTACTGCTGGGAGACTTCAACGCTCACTTGGGCAATGACAGTGAGACCTGGAGGGGCGTGACCTGAACCCGAGTGGTGTTTCGTTATTGGACTTCTGTGCCCGTCATGGTTTGTCTATAATGAACACCATGTTCAGACATAAGGGTGTCCATATTGGCACCAGGACACCCTAGGCCGTAGTTCGATGATCGACTTTGTCGTCCTTTCGTCGGACCTGCGGCTGCATGTTCTGGACACTCGGGTGAAGAGAGGGGCGGAGCTGCCAACTGATCACCACCTGGTGGTGAGTTGGCTTCGATGGTGGGGGAAGATGCCGGCCCGACCCGGCACACCCAAGCGTGTTGTGAGGGTCTGTTGGGAACGCCTGGCAGAATATCCTGTCAGAAGAACAGGGATCAGAATTTTCCGCGGATCCGCGGATTTCCGCTGTTTTTAAACCCCAAAGGCATTCCGACTTTTTCACTTTTTCTCTTGCGTAGCAAACAAATTCAAAATCCGACTGTCTCACTCTTTCCTTTATTGCTCTGGCGCACCCTGGCGGCCGTTAGAAAAATTGGCCGCATTGTTGGTTGGGCTCCGCCCTGCTTTATTCCTGGACCCTGGCTATTTCAGCTGAAAATGAAAATCTCCATTCTGATCCCTGGAAGAAGTTTCAATTCACACCTCCGGCAGAACATTTGCCCATGTCCCGAGGGAGGCGGGGGACATTGAGTCCGAGTGGACCATGTTCCGCGCCTCCATTGTCGAAGCGGCTGATCGGAGCTGTGGCCGTAAGGTCGTCGGTGCCTGCCGCGGCGGCAACCCTCAGACCCGTTGGTGGTCACCGGCGGTGAGGGATGCCGTCAAGCTGAAGAAGGAGTCTTATCGGGCCTTCCTGGCCTGTGGGAATCTGGAAGCAGCTGTCAGGTATCGGCTGGCCAAGCGGAATGCGGCTTCGGGGGTTGCCGAGGCAAAAACTCTGGCATGGGAGGAGTTTGGCGAGGCCATGGAAGCCGACTTCCGAACGGCTTCGAGGAAATTCTGGTCCACCGTCCGGCGTCTTAGGGGGGGACACTGTGTATAGTGCCGATGGAGCGCTGCTGACCTCGACCCGGGACGTTGTGAATCGGTGGGCGGAGTACTTCGAAGACCTCCTCAATCCCACCGACACGTCTTCCTCTGGGGAAGCAGAGCCTGAGGACTCTGGGTTGGGCTCTCGTATCACTGGGGTTGAAGTAACGGAGGTGGTCAAAAAACTCCTCGGTGGCAGGGCCCCGGGGGTCGATGAGATCCGCCCAGAGTTCATTAGGGCTCTGGATGTTGTGGGCGTGTCATGGTTGACACTCCTCTGCAACATCGCGTGAACATCTGGGACAGTGCCTCTGGACTGGCAGACTGGGGTGGTGGTTCCCGTCTTTAAGAAGGGGGACCGGAGAGTGTGTTCCAACTACAGGGGACTCACACTTCTCAGCCTCCCTGGTAAGGTCTATTCAGGGGTACTGGAGAGGAGGGTCTGCCAGGAAGTCGAATCTCGGATTCAGGAGGAACAGTGTGGTTTTCGTCCTGGCCGTGGAACACTGGACCAGCTCTATACACTCTGCAGGGTCTTTGAGGGTGCATGGGAGTTTGCCTGTCCGGTCTACATGTGTTTTGTGGACTTGGAGAAGGCATTCGACCGTGTTCCTCGGGAGGCCCTGTGGGGGGTGCTTCGGGAGTATGGGGTACTGCACAGTCTTATCCGGGCTGTGCGGTCCCTGTATGCCCGGTGCCAGAGTCTGGTCCGCATTGCCGGCAGTAAGTCGGATTCGTTCCCGGTGAGGGTTGGGCTCCGCCAGGGCTGCCCTTTGTCACCGATTCTGTTCATAACTTTTATGGACAGAATTTGTAGGCGCAGCCTTGGCGGGGATGGAGTCTGGTTTGGGGGCCTCAGCATTGCGTCACTGCTTTTTGCAGATGACGTGGTGCTGTTGGCTTCCTCAGGCCGTGATCTTCAGCTCTCGCTGGAGCGACTCGCAGCCGAGTGTGAAGCGGCCGGGATGAGGATCAGCACCTCCAAGTCCGAGGCCATCGTTCTCAGTCGGAAAAGGGTGGTATGTTCCCTCCGGGTCAGAGAGGAGGTCTTGCCCCAAGTGGAGGAGTTCAAGTATCTTGGGGTCTTGTTCACGAGTGAGGGTAGGATGGAACGGGAGATCGACAGACGGGTCGGTGCAGCGTCTGCCGTCATTCGGACCCTGTACTGGTCCGTCGTGGTGAAGAGGGAGCTGAGCCGAAAGGCAAAGTACTCGATCTACCGGTCGATCTAAGTTCCTACCCTCACCTATGGTCATGAACTTTGGGTCATGAGCGAGAGAACACGATCCTGGATACAAGTGGCTGAAATGAGTTTCCTCCGCAGGGTGGCTGGGTTCTCCCTTAGAGATAAGGTGAGAAGCTCAGTCATCCGGGAGGGACTCGGTGTAGAGCCACTGCTCCTTTGCGTTGAGAGAAACCAGTTGAGGTGGCTCGGGCATCTAATAAGGATGCCTCCTGGACGCCTCCCTCGGGAGGTGTTCTGGGCATGTTCCACCGGCAGGAGGCCCCGGGGGCGACCCAGGACACGTTGGAGAGACTATGTCTCTCTGCTGGCTTGGGAACGCCTCGGGGTCCCGTCAGATGAGCTGGAGGAGGTGGCTGGGGATAGGGACGTATGGGCTTCCCTTTTAACGCTGCTGCCCCCGCGACCCGACCTTGGATAAGCGGAAGACAATGGAAGGATGGATGGATGGATATTTGCAAAAATAAGGTGGTAGCATGCAAATCAAGAGTCCTAAATGATATAAATACATTGACTGAATGTATGTTGTGACATCACCTTTTAATATTATATGGCAGATATAAATAGCAACTGCAAAAGCCATAATAAATTAGAGCATGGGTCCCAATTACGTCCCACAGAATGTTTGAATATGAAAGTTTAACGTAAGCGCAGCCCACATGAATTATGCATAAATGCATTACTAACGGTTTTATTTTCATATCAAATATTCATGTTTTTTAATTTATATATTTAGTGGAGAAATGGTTAAAAAACATATTTGGGAACAATTGCACGTTATTATCTGTGCTTTTCTGGTGAAAAACCTTATTTGTTTTTGTTTTGTTATTTTATATTGTGTCTTCACTTTTTTCCTATTTTTATGTTTGTGACTTTTTATTTAGGCACAGCACAAGGAAAAATAACAATCAATAATTAAAAAAAGAATTACTAAACTATTTGCACAAAAACAGATGTATAGTACAATTGTGCAATACATAAACATACCCAAAGGGAGTAGGCTGAATCTGAAGCCTTTAATGCCTACATTGAATTATTTTTTTCCTTGCAGGGAAGACATAATCAAACCAAAGCAAAAAAATGGCACCGTACACCACTAAGGAAAATTGGAAAACGAAGATATTTTAAACTTATAGTAACACTAATGGCTCCTATAAGCTCCAGAGAAACGGAATATGTTCATCTTCTTTAGTATATTTATCTAAAGTACGTGTTTTAGGTTGATAAAAATTAGGGACATTTTAAGGTCATTATCTAACCTTTTTTGATGGCGCCACGCCATACATTTTAGGACAAAATTCAACAAAACCCAAACCACCTGGCCAGACAAAGGCTAACTTTTCAGCGCATTTTATTTTAATACATGACATTAGATTTGATCAAATCTATGAAATAATAATATTGCCAGAGCCTGTGTCCCATATCATCTTAAATCTACGATTTTAAATCCCCCTCTTTCCTCCAATTACTTAAGAGTGTTGAGGCTCATTGACTGTCATTTTTGTCTTAAATAGTGGTTTCAAAACTAGGTGCAAGCAAAGTTCTTTTGTAAAAATGTCACAAAAGACTGACAACAAGGATATCAACATATTTACCTTCAGTTCAGACTGCGCTGGGAATAGGAACAAGAGTGTGCACGTCATGTGTATAGCTCCGCTCATTCCTACCGCTCACCCAACCAAACTGCTTAAGGTGCTTTGCTAGAGCTTCTGGGCAAAACGTTTGCTTTAGGTTAAAGTCTATTCTGTGTCATTTGATCATTAAGTGTCTCAACAATGAACAGAGACTGTTTAATAAACTTTTGTAAAAAAATTATTATTTAGCAATTTACAGCCCAAACTGGGTTTGTTGGTGTGACACCTTGACTATCAACTGTAGTTAAAAGTGTGTGCTATACAGTATATACACAGGACCGAACATGTGAGCAGTCAGTCCTGTCTCAGCTTTGCATGTGCAAAAAACAGTTCTGCATGAAACCAAATTGCACAAGCTCTTTTTTTATCTCTGAGCCATATGAAAAGCCATGTGTTCCCGACACCGGATCTAAATCATTCCATAAATGAAAACCTTTCTGGTGACACCATGGATGTTACATTTTGTGCACAATGTTAAAAAGGTTATCTAATATGAACTTCAAATTATAGTGTATAAGAACGCGCTGGAAATTACAAATTATTATATTTAATCAAAATGAATGATTTACACCGTTTTCTTTACGTTTTAATATCCAAATGTCAAAAAAGTAACTGTACAATGTAATGTAATTGTAAAAATGTTTTCTCTCGAGTGTAGACTGAATTCTAAAGTTCTAAATAGTTTTGACATTTGTCTAAGAATATATAAATATATATATATATCTCATCTCATCTCATCAGCTGCATCGCTTATCCTCAGTAGGGTCGCGGGGGTGCTGGAGCCCATCCCAGCAATCATCGGGCAGTGGGCAGGGGACACCCTGAACTGGTTGCCAGCCAATCGCAGGGCACACAGGGACAGACAACTCGCTCGCTCATTCACACCTAGGGACAATTTGGACCGGCCAATTCACCTGAAATGCATGTTTTTGGAAACATATATTCCAAAAACATATATATATATATATATATATATATATATATATATATATAAGGTATTTGTCATCCTTTCAAAGTTCTTTTTATTGGACGTATAAGTGTAAGTGTACCTAATCTGGCGTCTGCATCAAATATTTGTGAATAACATCTCCCATTGGAACAAGGAGGCGAAATTAGAGAAAGCGTGAACTGCTAATGGTTGATTTTAGCCAGCATCCAAGCAGCTCCAAGGTCATCAGATCAGCTGGCTAGCACAGCGGCTCCCTGCATGGGAGCCGCGGTGGGTGGGGACAAAGGCAGCGGGGAGCCACGCTGCAGTGTACATCCCACTCAAAAAAAGTAGCAAGGACAATTTGGCGCAGCATTTTGATTTTTTGTTGTTGCTTTTTTTCCCCAAGTGCCTTCCTTTGCGTGCCAAAAGCTGATTGGAGGCTGCTAGTTATTTTTCACAGGATGTGCGTTCATGTGTGTGCATAGCAGTAGAAAGTGCGGGCTAAAGTGAGGCAGATGGCGGCAGATGGGCGAGGTTGGAGGAAGGTGCTGGGAAAAAACCTGGAAATCTACACCGCCGCCGCTCGCCTGCCCGCCCGCACGCTCTGCTTGCCCGCCCGCATGTAAAAATAACACAGTGTGCTCCCAGCCAAGTTGCAGAGATGCAAAGTAGCTGGGATTAAACAGAGAATAGGGGGTATTCAAGGGGAGGCGTTGGTGGTGGGGGCATTGAGGCGGACTGAGATGAAGAGACGGCAGAAATCTTTCAGGGTCACGTGTTTGTAATTTTGACACTTCCTGTGTTTGAGAAGTTCACTTGTCGTGGGCTCCTGTCTTGTACGATTACTTATTTCATTTAGAAAAGCGACACCACTCGATTGTTAGCAGCTGTTTATAAAAAGAAAATGTGGCCCTTTCAGATTTATTTATTTTTGTTTATTTTAAAATTTGCCTGCAGCACGTAAGCGCTTGTGCGGCACAGTTTTGAGGTCTTGAGATCGAACGGTCCTGTGTGGAGTTTGCATGTTCTTCCCGTGCTTTCGTGGGTTTCTTCCAGGCACTCCAGTTTCCTCCCACATTCCAAAACGATGCATGTCACGTTAATTGGCCGGTCCAAATTGTCAATCACTGTATGCTTTGGAGCTCGCCTCACATCTTGCATTCTATGACTATTTCATTATTAAAATGGACCAAAAGAAACATCTTCTAATATAAGATTTTTTTTCTACCTTTATTCTCTGCAATCATAATATGTCCATGTTAAATCTGTGACGCTCCTCATACAGTACGCGTGTAGTAGGCATTTCTCGGCTGCCCGTTGCGAGCATCAGTCCACAATGACTGTCGCTGATTAAGGTTCGTTCGTGTGCTGTCGCCTGCGCCCGTCCGTCCTGCTCCATTATTCCTAACAGTAAGAAGATGCTATTATTATTGGCGAAATGTACGGCATATGCCACTTTGGACGCTCTCCAACCCTACCAGTCTGTCCGTCATCACACACACAACTACACAAAAAAGAGTCATCATAACGTCACATGTTAATCAGCTTGTGATGTTAATGAGCACCTGAAGTACCTCTGCCTCGCTCGCGACCGGATGAAGACGGAGCAGATGGACGATGCGAGAGCAGGACAGGTGCTCAGGCCCGCTTTGATAAAGTTGCCGAGTGGCCGTGACACTAACCGTCCTCCAAGTTCCCGGCCTTCTCCGTCCAGGTTGGCTGGCATTTGCGTCCTGCTCCACTCTGAAGAACTGCCACTCGCTGATGTTTGCCACCTCGGCGTTTCTCTTTCTTTTCCTTTTCTTGTTTTATTGCCTACCCCGCAGCCACCTTGCTTTGCACCATATTGACTCGCTTGCAGTTTATCTCCTGGCTCATCTGTCCACTTCTTTTTCTTCAGCGCCACCTTGGGCACTTTTGTGCCAATAAAGAAAAAATGCACACGTACACAATACTAGCAGATGTCTTGTAAAAAGACAAACAAAACGAGTCAAGGAACGTTTGCTTCTTTTTTGGCTACATTGCTTCGATTTAGCTAGTTACATCCATTCATTACTCAAACATTGGCTGTGTGTCGTCTTAATTTCCCATAGTTTGTTTTGAATCAAGCTGCCTCAATGACATCTGGCTAACGCCACACATACGGTACTCAAAGTTACAGATGCTACAAGATAACTTTAGTGGATGAAGACTTCTGTTAAGTTTTAAGTTTAGTGGACACTCGGACACTCAAAATAAGGAGGGAAGACACCAATGGATACTGAAATTTCAAGAACAGGACCTCCGATAAGAAATTCCAACCTGTTTTAAAGCCCTTTGTGTTAAATCTCCTAGGTTACGTAAGCCAATCCCCCCTAAAGGGTGTGGAAATCATAGAACAGCAACATGATTGGCGGAAAAATGAGAATGATGTTAACAGTTCATAATGAATAAGTAGTCAAAATACTAAATTGGCATCCAATGCAATCTCCTTTGCAGGTGTCTAATATTAAAAACAAAATTAACAATTTGCCGGCTAACAATCTTTTTAATAATCGAATAATTTGTAAAACTGAACATTAATTCAATGTATCACTCTTAAAAACATACATTTATGATCAGTTGCGTTCTGGTTAAGTCGGTATTGTATCAGAAAATAGGCAAAAACTACTAATTTTATAGAAATAGCAAGTCATTGGAGTCAGGCTTAACGCATCCAGCTCCAAAATATCCCTTTAACAAGACCCCAAAACGGCCGATACAGTATTTTCTGGACTGCAAGGCGTATTTAAAAAACAAAAAGATACCAGAAATGTAAAAGTGTGCCTTACAATCGGTGCAGCTTTTAGGCCAGAAAATGTGCCAAATTAAATTGGAAATAATTACATTGAAATGCTACGGAATAAGGTCACCGTTTATGAATTGATCAGAACCTTAGTTTATGTTCTATAAAACATGTTTTTAATTTTTTCTAGTTCTCACAGGGATTTTAATTTAATGTACCTTATAGTTCGGGGGGCCTTAAATAAGAAATTGGTTTTTGCAAAAGAATATATTTGAAGGTGTGCCTTATAGTCAACAAAATATAACAATTTGTGAAATAAATAACACCCCCATGCGCTAGACTGGGGGATTTCTGAATAAAAAGTTTTCAAGCGACATCAGTAAAATTTTTTATTTAATATTACCATAAAGATCATTTTTCTTCTATCATTAAAGACTTTTTTTTTTTTTATCAATTTTTTTCCTGCCAAGAA
Source organism: Urocampus carinirostris (assembly GCF_059441175.1). Lineage (NCBI taxonomy): Eukaryota > Metazoa > Chordata > Actinopteri > Syngnathiformes > Syngnathidae > Urocampus > Urocampus carinirostris. Next base: position 15,590,082 of record NC_142361.1, read on the forward strand.
ACTGAAATACGTTTTTTCCAAGGATTTCCAAGCAATTAATTATCAAACAAATAATTATTTTTCGCACTCTTGTTATTTTCATTGGAAAAGTTTTATTGCTTATCATTTGGTGTCCGACCTTGATTGCGGTTACTTTCTCAAAGTGAATTTGGACGAGCCTGGATGTTGCACCATGCATGCTTTCTGGACCGTCACCTGAAACTGATGCATGCCATCAACGAGAACAGGGGTCGAGAACCTTTTTGGCTCAAAGAGCCATTAAAGCAAAATATACTGTATACATGAAATAATTGAGCAAGGGCCAGTGATAAACGGCACAGCGTGGTGGCAAGATGCCGGGCAAACAGGGTGCCGACTTAAGTAGGTATTCCTTACTGTGTAAAAGAACTTCAGATTTCTCGACTTATGTTTTTTTGTGTAAAAATTAACATTGTTGTGATAGTTCATGTAATCGTACCTAGTGTTCATTGTTTTTTTACTGGACAAAGGTTGTTTTTTTTTGTACCGCAATGTTAAAGGTATTATTTTGAACCTTCATTTTTGTCATAAATAATGTTTTCAAGGTGAAAGCAAAGTTTTGTCTTGTAAAAAATGTCACAAAGGTTTTCAAACTTGGATACCATTATAACTACCTTCAGCGCAGACAACACTGGACCGAAGAGAGTGGTTGCGCTCTCCATAGTTCTGTCCACCCCTACCGCCTACCCAGTACTTTGCTGGCGCGTATGGGTGTTTATAGTTTATTGTGTGGGTTTTCATAATAAAGCCTCTCAACAGTAAACATGGATTATTAAATGAGCTACCATATAAAGGGTTCCTTAGCAATATACAGGCGAAACAGGGTCTGTTGGTGTGACACCTTGACTGTAAACTCTAGTTGAAAATGTGCCCCATATATACTGGACCGACCCATCAGGAATTTCAGTGTTGTTTTGGCTTCACAAGCACTATGTAATGCTTCACTCACGCTAAGAATGAAACGACATAGAGAAGATTTGCATGGTTTTAATTTTGTCTCCGAGCCTAATTCATTAATGAAAATGTGAGCCATAAGTTGTGAGCCATAAGTTCCCAACCTGATCTAAAACCTGCTGCATTGGTCGAGATCTTAAGTATTTTCATTGCTGTCAACTGGACTTACTGCAGGATTTCAGTTATGACTATATTGCTGATGTTAACCGTTTATTGTCAGTTGATTCCCTCGCAACATCTATTGTAGCCTGGTCATCCTGAAAGCAAAATGACCTTTGTCATGCTGAGGTTTTTTGAGTTTGTCTTTGCCCTCGCGTAGGTTTAAGATCAGGGGATGTCGTAATGGTGGCCTCTCCAGCCCCTTTTGTGACTAAGAGCTATACGAATAAATGTGAAGTCATTTTTATTTGTATAGCCCTTAATCACAAAGAGTCTCAAAGGGCTGCACAGGTTATTCCAAACCACAGACTATTATGATACCATCCCCTGATCTAAAACCTACATGAGGGCAAGGAAAAACTCAAAAACCTCAACATGAGGAATATGAAGAAACCTTGAGAAGGGACCGCACATGTGGTAATCCCCCTTCCAGGCTGCAATGGATGTTGCAATAACAAATAATACACAGATATTGTCAACAAAAATACAGGTTATTCCTATGCTATAGAGTAGAAGTGTGTTTTAAGCTCAGATTTAAACATTTCCACTGAGGTTGCAGATCGGATTTCAGGGGGAAGAGCATTCCACAGCATCGGTGCCTTGACCAAGCCAAAGGGTGACGTTTGCGTGTTGTGTTGCGTTCAGGTGCTGGAGGACAACGACTATGGTCGGGCAGTAGACTGGTGGGGCCTAGGCGTGGTGACGTATGAGATGATGTGCGGCCGCCTCCCCTTCTACAACCAGGACCACGAGAAGCTCTTTGAGCTCATCCTGATGGAAGACATCAAGTTCCCACGCACCCTCTCGGCCGACGCCAAGTCGCTGCTCTCGGGGCTCCTCATCAAAGACCCCAACAAACGGTCCGTCAGCCATTATTTCAAGGAAAAAGAGTCACATGTGTGTTTTACCCTATTTGGCTTACTTTGGACTTGTTTCTACCTAGGCTGGGCGGAGGACCGGAGGACGCCAAAGAAATAATGAGGCACAGTTTCTTCACCGGTGTCGACTGGCAACACGTGTATGACAAAAAGGTACACATTGTCTTCGGCTACGCGATGGAGAGTTGCAAATACCTCACGGCATAGGTGTCAAACATGCAACCCGCCCGATAATACGTTGAGAAAAGCACAAGAGAAAAATGTCTTGCAGTTTGAAATGTGTGAACTGGATGTTGCCAAAGCTAGGCAGCACTTACAAAGCAGCTGGAGCTATATCTTTCTCTCTCTCTCCCTCTGTCTTTCTCTCTGTTTTACTCTTTCCCCCAACTTTCTTTCTATCTTTCTTCTGTCTTACTCTTTCCTTTCTCTCTCTTTCTCTTTAATTCCTTTGGCTCTCTTTTCCCATTTTGTCTTTCTGTCTCTCCCTCTCAGTCTTTTTATTTCGTCTCACTCTCACCCTCATTCTATTTTCTCCTTCACTCTTTTTTTCTTACTCTTTTTCTCTTTTTCATTCTTTCTCATTTTTTCTCTCTGTCTTTTTCTCTTTTTTTCTTTCTGTCTCTTTAATTTTCCTCTTTTCTCTCTCTTTCTCTTCCTCTGTCCCTCTTATTTCTTCCTCTTCTATCTTCCTCTCTCGACTTCTTTTCTATTTCTCTCCCGCTTTTTTCTCTATCTCTTCTCTCTTTACCTCCCTCCCTTTTTCTCTACTCTCTCTCTCTTTTCCGCTTTTTTTCTCACTCTTTTTCTCTTTTTTCCGCTTTCCACTCGTTTTCTCTTTCTTGCTCTTTTCCTCCTCTTTCTCTGTGTATCTTTCTCTGGTTTTCTCTTTGTTTCTCTTTTTCATTTATATGATTCATTTAAAAATATTATTAAATAAAAAGAGAACAATAACAAGCACAATTATCTGCCAGTGAAAAAAGAGAATTCTTGCTTTGATGTAGGTTTCAGATCAGGGGATGATGTCATTTTGAGACTTCTTGTGATCAAGGGCTATACGAATAAACTTCACTTCTCTCTATTTTTCTTTCTCTTTTTCTCTATCTTCTCTTTAATCTACTAGTCTAGCCCCTGTGAGTTTTCTTTCGACCTTGTGGCCCCCGAGCTCAAACGAGTTTGACACCCCTGCCTTACGGTGTGGCCCTGCTTTGCTTTTTGCCACAGATGGTTCCCCCGTTCAAGCCTCAGGTGACGTCGGAGACGGACACGAGGTACTTCGATGAAGAGTTCACGGCGCAGACCATAACAGTGACGCCACCCGAAAAATGTGAGTCTCAAGCACATGCTGGGATACTCCTTACAAAAGTAGGAACTGAAGCTGAGTTAAAGCCCCACATGCAAATGGAAAGCTCATATCTTAGACGTTTTTTCTTTACATTTCTTGCAAAAAGTACTTGGAATTTGTTGTATATAAGTCAAGTCATGTTTATTTGAGATGCCCTTAATAACAAGGGGTCTTAAAGGTCCGTACAGATCAAATTATTGCAAACCACCGACTATTATTACACCATCCCCTAATCTAAAACCTATATGAGGGCAAGGAAAAACTCAAAAACCTCAGAAGAATGTCAGTAGAATGTCAAAATTTAGTTATATAATCTTTTCAAGTAGAAAAATCTTGTTTTGTTGTTAGATTATTTAAGTCATTTAAATATATCTTTTATGACTTAGTGTGAGAAGCCTTAGTGTTTTGTTAGACCACTACATATAGCTGTGTGGTGTACTGCAAGGGGTCTCCAACGTGGTTCCCGCGGGCAGGTAGCCCTCTAAGGATATCCGAGTAGACCGTGGACAGGTTCTTAAAATAGCTCACCTTTGATGGGTCATTGTGATTTTCTAGGAAATTTGATTTCTGAGATTTTAGTTGTTGACTAAGCCTGTTTTATCTCTACTTCTAAACAATCACTACCTGGTTATAACATAGTAGCAACATAGAAATAGCTTGATGAAATGTTATTTTAGAAATGTTATTCAAACTGGTAAACCTTTGCGCCTATAGATATAAACAAGGTAGTTTTTTAGGTTTAAAAGGTTTGTGACCCATGTTGAGTGCAACCAAAAACGAGTGCCACAAAGCACAAGGAAGAATTCAAACTACGGCGACTCAAAATGACCAAGCTGCACCATTTTCATTTTCTTTTTTTGCTCAGCCTTTCTGAGGTTTCTAGGTACCCTTAGCAGCAAGATGTCAGAAAATCATGTTTGCTCCCTCTAAGTTATGTTATGTAAAATGAATACAATTTTTCACCGAGGAGTATTTGTCGGCCTGGAGAGGGATGGGCACCACCACGCTGTATTTCCCATAGAACCCTAGTGGTCAAGGGATCCATTCACAAATCCACCCACCCGCGTTTATATTTTTTTACTCATAATTCCAATGAATAGTATTTTTAAAATTAATTAGTTGGGGTTTTTTACCACTAGGAATTGCTAAATAATTCTCAATGTCCCTCTAAGAAGTTTTACGTCTATTTAAAAAAAAAAGAATTACACTTAAAATAAGTAACAAGTAAATATATTCCACATAATTTCACTCATTTTAGGGTATTTCTTTTTCTAATTTTATTGTTTTTTTAAGGTAGCATTTAATAAAAATTTGGGAAATGTGATTCTGTTTTAGTAAAAAAAAAAGTTTGAATAAAATAAATAAGCTGAATAATCAGAGGTCAGCATGGCAGCTGAGTGTTTACCATGTCCGCGGCACAGATCTGAGTTTGTGCGATCAAACCTTCCTGTGTGGAGTTTGCATGTTCTCCCCGTGATTACGTGGATTTCCTCCGGGCACTCCGGTTTCCTCCCACATTCCAAAAACATGCATGTCATGTTATTTGGCCAGTCCAAATTGTCCCTCGATGTGAATCACCTAGCGAGTGGTCTGTCCCTGTGTGCCCTGTGAATGGCTAACAACCAGTTGAGGGTGTCCCCTGCCCACTGCCCGAAGAAAGCTGGGATAGGCTCCAGCACCCCGCATTGGCCGGTCCAAGTTGTCCTTAGGTATGAATGAACAGATGAGTTGACTGTCTATGTGTGCCCTGCAACTGGCTGGCAAACCAGTTCAGGGTGTCCCCTGCCCACTACCCGAAGTTAGCGGGGATGGGCTCCAGCAGCGCCGAACCCCCAAAGGATGGATGGATGGAATTTTACTTTCACCCTATGTTCCGGTCCGGAGCCTTCGCTCTGAAAATGCTGGTCTACTTGTGATCCCAAGAGCCAAGAAGAGATCCGCAGGTTCGAGAGCATTCTCCATTCGGGCCCACATGCTATGGAATCCTCTTCCCCTGAGATTCGATCTGATCTTTAACCTCAGTGGAACTGTTTAAATCTAGGCTTAATGTTGACAATATGTGTGTATTATTTGTTATTGCAACATCCATTTCAGCCTGGTCATCCTGGAAGGGGGATTACCCCATGTGCGGTCCCTTCTCAAAGTTTCTTCATTTTCCTCATGTTGAGATTTTGAGTTTTTTCTTGCCCTCGTGTAGGTTTAAGATCAGGGGATGCTGTAATAATTGTATGTGGTTTGCAATTATCTGTGGTTTGTGCTGCCCTTTGAGACTCTTTGTGATTAAGGGCGTCACAAATAAACATGACTTGACTTAAAATATCACTCCCTTATATATTGCACGACTGATTCGGAAAAGGAGTGGAAACTATTTCAGGAAACCTCTTTTTTTTAACTTCAGATGATATTTTGTCGCCATCATGTGGATGTCATTGAGAAACAGACAAGTTGCATAAAACTACTTTTACCATGCATCAGCATGTGGAGAAGTCCAACTTTGTTTGCGAAGGAAAGCATCTTCCTCTGCTTTTTGGTGCTTTTGTGGGTCCAGTGCGTTTTGTTGACATGATGGCTTTTAGAGAAACTTAAAATTGAAAAAGATTTGCGCGTATATAATGTAGGTTTGTCAGGCTGTTTTGTCTATGTGTACAACTTAAACCTTAATGTTATTGACGCACAGGTAGAGAAGTTTTGGGGCAGGGCGACTGTTTTGCCAATCAGAATGCAGAATACAATGTACTTTGAAAACGCTCGAAGCAGCAAAATTGGGAATTATAAACCGTGATAAGAAGAAGAAGAAGAAGAAGAAATGAAATGTTTATTGAAGGTATTGTTGGATACATTAATCAAAACATGACACAAAAAAAAAACTAATGCTGAGAGTGAGCATGGCCAAATATGGTCACCTTACGCCCCCTCCCCTAAGGAAATTTGACAGATCTGTTTCTGCCAACCTTTGCTTAAAGGTTTGCACCGTATTTGCACTAATAACCCGGTCAGGCAAAAAATTCCTAATTTTTTGTATCCTGAAAGAAATAAAGTTTCCATGCAAGTTGCTGGTAGGTCTAGGCACCCGTAACTTATATCTGTGACCACGTAAACCATCAACACGACAGAACTCAAAAAATTGATCAAAAGGCACATCGATCATTCCATGCAATACTTTGAACACAAAAATTAAATCAAATCGAATTCTACGGAGCTCCAAAAAGTCCAAGTTCAGTCTTTGTAGTCTTTCCGGAAATGACAAGCTGTGCATCCCAGGTATCCGCTTCGTACACCGTCGTTGAACTCCTTCCAGTAAGTTAATGTCCTTGAGTAAGTAAGGATTTTACACAACGCTGTTATATTCTAACCCGGGTCTAACATAAACGCAAAACATTCGAACTAAGAATGCTGGGTTCTTGTTGTAAAAGTTTCTGTAAATGTTTGATGCTATGTTATTGGCTTTGTTGGTAATTTTGGCGATATGCGTGATAAACTTTAAGTTTGAATTAAGAGTGACACCCAGATCCTTATGTTCAGTAACAACATGCAAATCATGATCATTAATGTTATACAGCGGAACAGAACCATGTAAAAACGACTGTGCTAAGCATTTATGACATGACAATTGCAGTTGCCACTTTTCGGACCAAAGAAAAACTGATTTAATGTAATTTTGGAGAGAATCAATTGTTCCTGTAACCTGGGTTTTTGGTAAGAAAGCCGACAGTTTAGCATCATCGGCAAAAATTGAGATGTCACTACTTTGAATGGCCTCAGGTAGGTCGTTCACAAAAAACAGAAATAATAATGGTCCTAGTACTGAGCCCTGCGGTACCCCACTACAAACTTCCGACCACGCTGAAAGAACATCATCAATTTTTACGCATTGTTTACGATTTGACAAATATGCTGTTATCCATTCAAGCCGTTTTCCACTAATACCATAGCATTTCAGTTTTTGTAAAAGCTTGTTATGAGACACTTTATCAAAAGCCTTGCAAAAGTCAAAGTAAACAACATGACCAGCCATATTGTGAACAAAAAACATACTGGTAATATTATTCAAATGAGCTATTAAGTTAGTCATGGTAGAATGTCCGGACCTAAACCCATGTTGTTTAAACGTAAAAAGATTGTGCTCCTGTATAAATTTCCATATGGCATCTGAGATAATTTTCTCAAACACTTTACAGACGCAGCTAGTCAAGCTAACTACCGCAAGGAATTACAAGTCAAGTTAACTACCGCAAGGAATTACAACAAAATATAAAAGGGACAGTATGTAATATTTAGTGCCTCCTAGTGATCGAATAAAACCTTTTTCAGTAAAAAGAAAAACATTGATTTGAACACTAGGCAAAAATACATGAACTATCATGCCAATGTTAATTTTCATACAAAAATCATGATTTGGGAAATTTTAGTTTCTTCTACAAATTAGAATCCCATGCTAGTCTGACGTCGTACTGCTACAAGTGCCCAGAACAACAAACAATGCTGTTTCTTGAATTTTAAGCAAAGACTTTGTCATACGTAGCACATTACGTATTACGTTTGGCCGAATCTTACCAGTGGCAAGACAAAGACAACATTGACGAACTTCCGGTCCGCCCAAGTTAAAAGTACAACAAATATTTTGGTTCTCTCTCAAAGCATTGAGAAGTCGCTCGGTATTAGATTTGGAATTTCAATCTGAAAGTCTAAAAAAAAAATCTCAAATGAACGACCACACATATTCCCACCGCTCCCAAACAAAAGCGTCCGATCAAAAACAGCGCAAGAGTACAAGGATTTATCTTAAGGCTGCGTTTCAGGGGAAAACTACAGATGTTTGTGTTTTTAAGAAAAGATTTTGCCACTTTGTGTAATGCCGCTGTAATGCCCAAGTATCACGCCGTCTCCCTCTACCGCCCCTTCATCTTGATCTGCCTCTTCCACACACTTGGCTCAGTGTCTCAAAAGTCTACACAAAATGATGTAGTATTTTCATGTGAACATAGCTATTAACATTAGCGCCAGTAGTAATGACGATGGCACTACAGTATTGTATTGCAATTAATCTATCACATAAAATATCTAAACAAATACAGACCCTGCCCTTACTTACGAACGAGGTTCGAGGTTCCGGACGATCGTTCATAAGTGGCTTCAGTGCTATATTTTATATGTTTAAGGTTTGTATAAGTATGTTTAAGTCTTGTATAAGTAATCTGTATTGTTTTGTACTAAAAAAATAAACATTTAATAAAATGATATGCTCTTTAAAGTTAATTTTAACTTACTTTTGGAAAATGAGCCTCAAGAGTTAGGCAACTTCCTCCTCCGTGGTAAAAAGTGGCTGAAAAAAAGCGATCCAACCATTTTCTCAACCGCATCAAGCTTTCTTATTCCACTTTGGTTTCAAATGAACACTTTACACCAACCAAATTGAATGGATGCACGTGGTACTAAAAAATAAACATGTCAAAGTTCTTAGCGCCTTGGACATACAGTATAGAATGTTTACACATGAACTAGGAAGAGGAAGTGGATTTTTTCTTCCAGATGGATGTTGCGTGACCTCTCACAGCGCCACCACACGCCGATAGCGGCGTAAAGAAGCACTTTAGCACTGTCCTATACTTGGAAAAAGGTGCACACCACACAAAATCTAAATTACAGCAACGTCCCGATATTTTTCGACATCCCGAAAAAGGTTTTCGTATCTACCGTTTTTTTGTAAGTCTAATGGTTGTAACTAAGGGAGTGTCTGTATATCAGTCGCAATTCCTATGAAAAAATGACAACCAAATAATAAAAAAAATGTAACTGATTTACGGCATCACTTAAGGGAATACTTGAAGTTTTTCAAGGAAATCTTGCTCGTATGCTGGAAAGTTGTCAACAATGGCCAAGGTACATTTGAGGAAAGCATGGTGCTGTTTGTCTACCTGGAGTTTCCGTCGTGCCGGCACTACCCCTGGCTTGCAACAGACAACACAGTGCCAACAAGACCACTAGGAGGCACTAAATATTACATAATGTTCCTTTAAGGGAAGAGCAAACCTTCAACATTCTCTAAATCTGTTTTTGTACATATTTGGCCTCCTCACTACCACCTTTGTGTGTTTGCGTGCCTGTTATTTCCCCTGCAGTCGACGAGGATGGCATGGACTGCCTGGACAACGAGAGACGACCGCACTTCCCGCAGTTCTCCTACTCTGCCAGCGGGAGGGAATGAACCCCAAAACCCCCTGACCCCTGCGGTGACATCATCACAGCTGGTCTATGAGGTCATCAGTGTGGGACACACACACTCACTCAAAAAAGGAAACCCGCAGCTAACGGACTCGGAAGAATCTCCTGGAGGAAGGATATTGCCGTCCTTTTCACTTTTTTTCCACCATTTTGTCTCATTCATGGTTTTGGAACGGAACGGAAGGTACGAAGGAGGTGAGCCTCTAACGGGCGGGTGCGCCGCGCTTCGATTGGTTCCTCCTCGCTGGCCTCGCACACCAAGAAAACCAGAAACGTGCGTCACACGGTTGTAATCTCAGGCTTTTCTTGCACACGTGAACCATTCTGGGATGGACCGAGAGGGTCTTGTAGGCAGGAGTTGACTCAGGTGACATTTCCCACTCGTGGTTGCTGCTATTCCAACATTCGCCTCTAGGACGCGCCTGCGTCTTCAACCTGCAAACGTATAAATCGCCACTAGGGCGGGGCCAAACCACCTTAGTTTTAAAAGTTATACACCAGTTATCGTATTTTCCGCACTACAAGGTTCACCTGATTATAAGGCGCTCCCCCAAAAAGTCTTTTTTCAAAAACTTTTAATACATAAAGTGCACCGAAGGCGCTTGAAATTGAGACTACGGCAAGAGCTACCCTGTTTATTCATTGGCATATGATTAAAATCGCAAAATATAGTTCGCAACAGCAATTGAACGTTGTGGCGGTGTGGGCGGGGCACTCTACCACTGAACTACTGGTGGTACAGATGACATATGAAAAGGCATTTGACCATATCTCATGATCACACTACCACACGTTTCTATTTTGTTACCGTTTGGTAACAAACAATTCACATTTTAACCGCTAGAGGGCACTCGAAGACCGCTCTATATGTTTCTCAAAGGCAGTATCATTTAAATGTTACCATGCATTTCCAATTTTATTCACGGTATTTTCCAAGAAGGCTTATCGGGCGCACACATTTCTGGGCAATTAAGAGTTTTTGGGTGTGCCTAGAGTGCGGAAAATATGCTACGTAAACTACCGTTTAAAAGTTAGGGGTTCGCTTAGAAATGTCCTTATTTTTGAAGGAAAGCACTGTTGGTTTGTTTTTTCAATGCAGATTACATGAACCTTATCAGAAATACACTAAATTTATTGTTACATGGTAAATAAGTATTTGAGCGAATGTCTGTTTTTTTATTTAAAGTGTCTAGAGGCCCTTTTCCAGCAACCAGCACTCCATTATTCTTATTGTACATTGTTTTTGCTTATTGCATTAGAAGGCTAAATGATGATTAGAAGATTTTAATCACTTTTGCTATGTGTCATAATCATATGGGCAAAAGAACACGGACATTGGACAACTGATTTAATAAATAAATGGAAATTTTTCATAGAAAACATAAAATTGTCAAAGTGACCCTAAGCTCTTGAACGGTAGTAGATTCACACACATATAATATCAAAAAGAGTGGATTTGATTAATAAAATAGAGGCCAGGCCCTGCCTAGGTGGCGATCTAGTGCCACATCGATGCCTCTGCTTGCTAACTTGCTGCTAACGCACGGATCAAATCTAGTGGCAGTCGAGGAGGATCCAAATCAGAGCGCGGCGATTTTCCGGCCACGCCCCTCTCATAGCTTTATGACCCACAATGCAACGCCAGCTTGTCAGATTTGAGACCGGACGAAGTTGAGGCATGACCTCAATGTGGACGCAAAGGTATTTATGATGACTGTTTCCTTTGTGGAGGTACTCCTGGCTTATTTATGATCCCACTCACTACCCCCTAGTCCCTTTTTTTCTATTTGACTTTTTTCTATTGCCAGACACCAATTCCACCAGACGAGTCCCTGCGTTAGGGCTGAGGAAAACAAAAATGCCGAAGAATGTAGGAGAGCGAGCCACTTCCGTCGCTTGTTACCTCCGCCAAGAAGAATTTATGTACGTGTTACTTTGTGTGTCTGTCTGTTGGTCAGATGTGTTGCATGCGGGGCCAACACCATTCCTGGCAGAGGTCGCCAGAGGGCGCAGATTTCCACCAAGGCTTTTTTTTTTTTAGATTTCAGTAAAACTCTTTTTCATCAATGATGAATTGGTACAATCCGAGGGTTACAACATGGAGAGGATTTCCCTGGTATACAAATTCACTGGAAGTTTATGATTTAAGTTTTTTTTTATCTCAGAGATTATAAACAGCCCTCCCCAAAAATAATCTTTCGTGATTTATTTTTTATAAAAAAGTGCTCTTGAACAGTGCTTCTCAACTGGTCTGATTTGAAACCTACCATCGCACCCTAATTGTAAGCTGTGACCCAAATCAAGAAAAAAGAAATCCACTTCTCAAATGAATTGAATGACAGGATTGTGCAGTTTAGAGCAGTGACAGAGACTATTTACCTTTGTTCATAGAACAAAATCATCAACGAAACAAAACCAAAACAACTTTAACTACCGTGAAAACTCGCACAAAGCCTACGTCATATATAAGCCGACACTCTAAATCTGCTTTAAAATAGCCACAAACCAAAATAAATACATACGCAACATATCAATAAAACGTGTACCTAAATAACCAACTATGTAAGTAAAGATGATTAATATACCGGTAAAAAAAAATGCTAAAAACATTTTTTAAACTACTGTGCCTTCAAGAACAACTTCAATGGCAGACACTCGTTCACCATTTAGGTATTTTGTAATCATTTCCTCCTTCAACTTGGATGAGTTTTCACTGTTTTTACTCTTCCCTCCCCATATCGCTAACTTTCTTGGGACCCATTGTAATTGACCAAAAAAAAGGAAAAAGAACAGACAAAATCCCAATAAAATAAGATCTGGTCCCTCTCAAACACAAGTAGAATGGCAAGAATTGATTGAACAGGAAGGGGGGTTTTTAAGGGTTATTGATCTATCTTCGTTATTCATTATCCATTATCCGTTATCGGTCAGTTCATAATACGCTACAAAGCCTAGGAGCCGGGACACTTACTCTCAGCCAAAAGGCCAAGCTAAGGTCCTAGCCCTAAAGCCTTGCTGCGATCATTGCGAATGCACCGTTCCCGGAGGCACTGCAATACCGGGCCGATGCGTGGAGTGGACAGAGCAAGCTCATATTCCATCCCCGAAATGCAAAAATCAAAGCCAAGCTAAGCTGAATCCTAGCCGCAAACTACTGAGATCAAGCAGGACATTATCGCAGTCTAGTGTACTTGTAGAATACCATAAACAAAAAAAATTAAGTAATCACACTACGTATCATACTTACGGACAAATGAGGATTTGCATTCAAAATCTGGCGTTGAACTTCTTCGAGTCCCTGTTGTTTATTTTTAGCAACAAACAATTAACATGTTAACTACAAGAGGGCACTAGAAGACCACTCTTTATGTTCCACAAAAGTACAACAGTTAATGCATGCAGTATATTCGAATTGTAACTACAATATACATTTCCAATTGTATCCAGTATTTAATACGGATTATAATCAGAACTATCAAATTTCTGGCCTGTTTTGGCCTTGTAGTTAAAAATAGACGGTAACTGAAGCTTCTTATGTCATTCGAGGAAAATCGATTTTGATTGAGATTTTTCAGAGCAACTATTTCTATTTTTATGCAATGGTTTGAACCCAGACTTTTTGTCAACACAATATAGGGTTCCAAACTACGGCCTGTGGGCCATTATGGCCAGCATACCATTTTTTCTGTTTCCTACAGCAAACACTTAAATTATGTTTGGTGATGAGAAAAACTGAGAAAAACACTGCAGAGCACTTCAAACATGCTAAAACTTACTCGCTGAAACAATTATTCAGTATCTCTTAAACTTTATTTAAAACTGAACTTTTCACAAGCAAAAAGCTTATAATCCACTTTCTGTCAAGAGCAATATGTTTGGACACCCCTGCAGTACATGATTATACACTTCACATTAAAGCCAGAGTTATTTACGGTTCATTTGGGGGGGACTGCACGGTTAACCAATATCAGCGTCAGCGTGTCCGCGGCACAGTTCTGGGGTCATGGGATCAAACCTTCCTGTGTGGAGTTTGCATGTTCTCCCCGTGCGAGTGTGGGTTTCCTCCGGGCACTCTGGTTTCCTCCCACATTTAAAAAACGTGCATGTTAGGTTAATTGGCTGGTCCAAATTGTCCCTAGGTGCGAATGAGCGAGTGAGTTGTCTGTCTGTGTGTCCTGCAACTAGCTGGCAACCAGTTCAGGGTGTCGCTTGCCCACTGCCTGAGGACAGCGCCAGCACCCCCGCGACCCTACTGAGGAAAAGCGCTGCAGATGATGGATGGATGGACTTAGTGCGATTGTGAAATCGCAAGACACTGCATTTTTTTAATACTCCCCCTTTGTTATTTGAGCAATGTAGCGTTTGGTCTACCAGAATTTTCAAAGTTAGAGTTTAATACCGCCAGCCAATCAGAGGCAAGTTTTAACGGCACTAGCCAACAAAGGCTAGGCAAAGTTTCCACGTTACACACCCACCTTTGAACCTCGTGGGGGCAGACAGCAACCCTAATAAAGCTCCCCAGAAGAGGGCGCTGTTTACTTAAGTTTAAAGCATGTCACTAAGTATTAAAATATTACCTAATGAGTTCAATATCGATAACAATAGAAATAGTGGTCACATTGTCATATCCCGGGTATTCTTCATAAAACGTATGTTTGACATGATGCCATTAGCATTTTTTCTTTTTCCCCCCTCTAATTGTCTGACCCACTCATGGAAGAGTGTATATACCTGTAGGTCATGCATCCAAGGGTTACACAAAAAAACGAGCACAAAAAATGCACTTTTCTTTTACAATGGGAAATCTTATCGAAATTCCAATAGTGGCCCGAAACGTCTCCATATTGCGCAGCCCTACTGCGTCATGTGAATGAAAACAAAGAATGGATATTGGTTCCTTTAAACTGGGGAAGCCTTGGTAGAGGTCTGAGCTTTTGCAACTCTTCTGTTGTTTTCTTATTCGTGATGGAAATGTGAGGAGCGTAGACGGCCGCGAACGTTCAAGACAGACACGACGAGATAAGCCATCGGGTAATTTGCAAGTGTGCGCACGTGAGTCTAAAGCCAGAAGACGACTGTGAAAGCAAAGTTAAGAAAGTCGGATTAAGTATCTGTCGTGGTGCCCTCCTTCACCAGTCCCCGGTGTGTTCAAAGTCACCCGGGATCAGGCCCCGGTCTTGAACGCGGCGACGCCCGTCCTTGCGGAGCGCTCGCGTCTTCCAACGTTGCAGTCGGTTGGCCGAACCTTCCCTGTTTGTTCGTCTTCAGCCACCAAAGCCTTATGCTTTTGCTCCAAAACAAACCGAGGAGAGAAAAAAAAGAAAGACTTTGATTTGAAATAAACGTCTTTTTTGATGCAGTTAACGTACGATGCAGTCGAAATAGACAAAAATGTTTGTCATGCTATTTATTATCCTTTGAATGTCACCGTGTTATTATCACTCGAGATTGTTTTCTAATTAATTTATTGAATGCCATTTTATTCTGCAGATTTTCTTTGGAAAAGAAAGTTAATAAATGACTCCCTTTTATTCTTTCCTATGGCTCATGATGACGTCACTATGATGTACTTTGTCAAGGTACAAAGAAAATGGTCCTTAAAGGGACACCGTGTAATATGTGACCACTAGGTAGCACTGTATTGTGGAGTACAACCAAAAACTAGTGCTACAAGGCACATGGGAAGTGACCAAACATTTTTTTCTTCATCTTGTAGCCCAGATTTTTGTTTTGTGCCAGCAATATTTGGTCCATCATTCTAATCAATGGCTAGTTTTAAAGAATTTTACCAGTAGGAGGCGCTAAATAATACACCATGTCACTTTTTATACGGCATTGGGGTTGTTGCTTGGAAAAAATGATGCCGGCTGTCACATTCAAGTCAGTGGTCTCCAATGTGATGCCTGCGGGTTCTGAAAATAGCTCTCAGCTGATGGGTCAGTGATTTTCTAGGTAGTTTGATTTCTAACTAGCATGAGAAACCATTGACATGATCGGTGTCTTATTTTACCTACAACATGGTCACAACGTAATTCTTACATATTTATAACATAAGTTGCTATTTCAAAGATGCGTTTGAACTGGTAGCTCTTCACGCTTATCAAAATGGTTGGCGACCACTGCATTCAAGTGTTTCTTGGAATTGTGCCATCTAGTGGTGGATTTTCTTACAGTACTATCGGCCATCCAGAAAAAAATAAGCCATCTGCCAATAATTCTTGGACACAATTGTATTCAAAACAAAGCATTTGGACACTTTTACCGTCCATTAACAAGTTTAGAACAAGGTTAATAAGAGACTAAGCGGCTACATGTTTTTATATTTTATCTTTTAATGAACAAAATAATTGAATTTGAGAACAGTACTAAACATTACGGTAAATCATTATTCAAAATATTGTTTTTAAAATAAACATGTTTTAAGTACAGTGCGACATATTTGGTGTTTAGAATAGAATAGAATATACCTTTATTTTCATTGTTTCAAAATGGGTTAACATATTGTGACAACGAAATTAGGCATGACACTCCAGTTTCACACATTCACAGTGAGGTAAAAAGCCAAGAAGATAAAGGAACAGAGAAGATAAGGTTATAAAACAAGGAGGATAAGGCTCAGAAAAATCTGAAAAATGATAAATATTACCCAGACTATTCCTAAAAAATAAGGGAAAAATACAAACTAAATAAAAAGTGAATCCCTCGAAATAAATTCAATTTTCATGCAACATAAATATAAACAAAACAATAAAAAACAATGTCTAGTCTGAAAAAAAGTGTTATCCGATTCATAATAACAAAACATTTCATTTTCATGCAATATTATCCAAATACAAACCAAAGGCAAGGATAAAAAAACAGCTTTATTTCAAAATGTTTTTCAATTCCCGTCGTTATATACATCCATAATGACATGCAGAAAGTGTTCCCAATTGAAGCTGAGTGCATTGCAACGCCACTCTAAATTCACAGACTTTGAAGCGCATCTGTGCTAGTTGTGGTGTTGTTCTTGTGTGTGCTTGATCATCATTTGGTTCTGTTTGGCCAGCAGCTCACAAACCTGCCGTGCGCTGCTCAGACAGTGCCGGTCCAACTGCTGAAGCCTGCCACAAACACACACAGACGCGCCATTATTGTCTGCTTTGCCGAAGTAATAGTTCCGGCAACAGAAGCGAATGTTGAAAGGAGAGAAGCGTCCCGTCTTAGAAAAACAGCAGAAACTTTACAGAAGAAAATGCATTCACCCCAAAAATGAAAATAAATAAATAAAAGAAATATGACACTGTCTTGCACAAAATAAACACATAAAATATTTAAATGTTTTATTGGTGGCGTTTTGGAGGACTGACGTTTAATTTGTTAATTTCAGGGGACAGTTGTGGTTTTGGTTGGAATGAGAAACAGCACTGGGAACTTAACTGCTAAGATGCCTGTGTTACACCAACAGTGTTCTGGATTCAATCCCGAGTCCAGGCAGTCCAAATTCTAGGATTAGGATTTCGGTTGGAGCAACCAAAAACGGCTCCAACCGAAACCCTAACCCTAGAATACTGTACGTACTGCCTCGATTGGGGATCAAACCCACAACCCTGTGAGTGTTTTTAGAGCACTGGGCACTCGTTTTCCCCGACAGTCTTGAGAATGGCACACAAGAACAGCGCATGCATGTTTGCATATCGCCAACGTGTTTGTTTACAGGTGGGAGTGCAACGTCTCCTGTGGGCAAAGCGCTAAAAGGGATTTCAAAATAAATCAAGATGTTTGTGTCGCCAAAACGCCTCGCCGATAGATTAAGGCGTTTTGGCGTCGCGTCGACACGCTGACAGGTCGGAAAATGTCCGAAAAACGACACAAAACGATATGAATGAATAGATCCGAAGATGAAACGGCATGCTGAAACTTTTGCCGTTTTTGACAATACGCAACTTGGGAAGTCTTCGGGTTTTCAAAGCCACACCTAAGACAGGGTTCGTACACTTTTTTCAAGCACTTTCAAGGCCAATTTTTCCAGTACCTTCCAATAAAGAAATCCAGCGCCGATCATAACAAAGTTTTTTTCTTGGCTTTAATGACTGAAATATAGTCGACCTCTTGCACATACTTTGTGCTATTTTGCGCTGTTCCCATCAATGATCTACGATCTTTTTGGGTCAATGGGTTGCTATTAACTGACATTAATTCTGCCATTCTGCTTCAACAAGCACAGACAGCTTTAATACCTCACACTTGTTTACAAACACGGAAATAGGTAGTATAGTATCGGTCAGGAGTCGGGAACCTTTTTGACCCAGAGAGCCATAAAAGCAAAAAATGTTTTAAAAAGAAATTGAGAGAGCCACATCATATATTTTCAAACAAAATTGAAAAAACTGCCAAACACGCTAATTCTAGCTAATTCTTCAGCACATTTTATTTCACTGTATGTCATTTGATGATTTAATCAAATGTATGAAATGATAATAATGCCAAATCCTGTGCCCCAAATCAATGTAAATATGCCATTTACAATTTGTCTTCCACCTTTAGAGTTGAGAGTGTTGAGGCAATTTTTTTCCATGAAATTTGTCCTTAATAACGGTTTCAAAACAATGTGCATGCAAAGTTCTTTTGTAAATATGTCACAAATTACTGCAAACGATAAGCATATCGTCATATTCACTTTCGGTGTAGACTGCACTGAGCGAGAGAGAGAGAGAAGGAAGTGCCTTGCGCTGTGTGCAGGGATCCGCCCACCTGTACTCCTCACCCAATCAAAGTTTTTTGCCAGCGTTTTTATTTATCAGTTTAAATGGTTTCTTATCGAACTTCTGCATTAAGTTGCTTGGGCTTTATATGGACCAAAATCGGGATGAAATCACTTGACTTTGGAACGCCACAGAGAGATGTACAATAGTTACATTTTATTTCAGAGCCATACGTACTCATGAAAAGTGCCATATATGGCTCACGAGCCATAGATTCGCTACCCCTGGTATAGGTAGTAATAACAATGGACTTCAGTATGGAAGACACAAAAAGATAGAAAGTTTAACTCATTTTAATGATATCGATTGCTCCAGAGCAGAGTGCATTCAATCTTTCAGTCTTAGAGACTGATGCGATGTTTTGTTTTACTCATTTTAAGTGATATATGTTTTGATTTTCAGAAGATCCATTTTTAAATTGGTTAAATCAGAGTTGTAAATTGTTGATTTTATTTTTGCATTTTATCATTTAAGAGTTCATATTTTTATTGTTTTGCATTTTTAGGGATTTTGTGTAGTTGATCGACTATAAATATGTTCAGTGTGTAAAAACCTACTATTGTTTTGTGTTTTCCTTTTCTTTTTGGAGATCTGTGAATACTCTTATTTATATTGCATGTGTTTTGCAGAGATCCCCTGCAATGATTATTATTCACACACAAAAACAAAGATCAGGCTTCCAGTGCGGGGGGCACAAGCCTTTAGTTGGGGGCGTGGGGGGGTTGGTGTAAGTTCCCTTATGTCGTGCCCATAGTGACGGGCCTGCCTAAGAGTAAATATGTATGCATATGAAGCTAGCGAGCTTAATTATCTTGAAGATTCCCTCAAATAGTTGATCAATATTCAAAACGTGGAAAGCCAAAAAATATATATCTCTCGATAGTTCCCTTGTCCCGACTATGCCTTTTCAAGTCAGTAGTTCCTGCTGCTCAAGTTGTCCACTAGAGGGCGCGCTAAACAACCCCTTGGTATTGACCCCGTGTCCTCGTTTGACGCACTCGTATAGGATAAGGAAAAAAGGCACTTTGTTAAAAAAAAGAATAGGAAAATTCAGTGCTGCCTTGGAAATAATAATAATAATAATAATAATATAATGGCGTATCCGTGATCAGAGTTAAAATTGTCTATATCGTTATTGATAAAAACACAGTGAGAATTGTTTACAACAAGGTGAGACACGGCAACTCCAGGAGGAACGCGTAATTATGATTTAAAAAGAAATATAAGATAAAAAAAAGAATGTTAGGGTAAACAATGAAAAATATTTACAAGGTAGTAATAGGAAAATGGAACCTAAATTGTTTAATGAGCTTCCATATAACGCAGTGGTCGGGAACCTTTTTTAAAAAATATATATTAAAAAAAAAAATCTGAGCTGTACACCATACCTTTTAAGACCAAATTCAACAAAACTGCCAAACCCTTCTTCCAGACAAAAGCTCATTGTTAAATGCATTTTTTTTCTGTGTGATGTTTGATCATTTGATCAAAACTCTAAAATAATAATGCAAGAGCCTGTGTCCCATATTGATATACTGTACTGTCTCAGAAAATTAGAATATTGTGATAAAGTTCTTTATTTTCTGTAATGCAATTAAAAAAACAAAAATGTCATACATTCTGGATTCATTACACATCAACTGAACTATTTCAAGCCTTTTATTATTTGAATATTGCTGATTTTGGCTTACAGCTGAAAAAAAACTCAAAAATCCTATCTCAAAATATTAGAATACTTCTTCAGACCAAGTAAAAAAAATAATTTTATAACAGCAAAACTAAATCAAACATTTGAAAATGTCCATTGATGCACTCAGTACTTGGTTGGAAATCCTTTTGCACGGATTACTGCATCAATCCGGCGTGGCATGGAGGCAATCAGCCTGTGGCATTGCTGAGGTGTTATTGATGCCCAGGATGCTTCGATAGCGGCCTTCAGCTCATTTGCATTTGTAGGTCTGGTGTCTTTCATCTTCTTCTTAACTATAGCCCACAAATTCTCGATGGGGTTCAGGTCAGGGGAATTAGCAGGCCAATCAAGGACAGTGATGCCATGGTCAGTGCACCAGTTACTGGTGGTTTTGGCACTGTGGGCAGGTGCCAGATCATGCTGGAAAATGAAATCCTCATCTCCATAGAGCTTTTCAGCAGATGGAAGCGTGTAGTGCTCTAAAATCTCTTGGTACACAGTTGCATTTACTCTGGACTTGATGAAACACAGTGGACCAACACCAGCAGCTGACATGGCTCCCCAAACCATTGCTGACTGTGGGAACTTCACACTGGATTTCAAGCAACTTGGATTTTGCTCTTCTCCAGCCTTTCTCCAGACTCTGGCGCCTTGACTTCCAAATAAAATGCAAAACTTGCTTTCGTCTGAAAAGAGGACTTTGGACCACTCTGCAACTGTCCAGTGCTTCTTCTCCATGCCCAAGTCAGACGCTTCTTCCGTTGTCTTGAGTTCAGAAGTGGCTTGACCATGGGAATACGGCTATTGTAGCCCATTTCCCGGACACGTCTGTGAACTGTGGCTTTTGATACCTGGACTCCAGCTTCAGCCCACTGTCTTTGAAGCTCCCTCAAATTCTGGAAGCGGCTCTTCTTCACAATTTTGTTAAGGTTGCGGTCATCTCTCTTGGTTGTGCAGCGTTTCCGGCCACATTTTTCCCTTCCGACAGACTTTTTGTGGATATGCTTTGAAACTGCACTCTGTGAACAGCCTGCTCTTTGAGAAATTTCTTTTTGTGTCTTACCCTCCTGATGGAGGGTATCAATGATGGTCCTCTGGACAGCAGTCAGATCAGCAGTGATTTAGTTTACTGAACCAAGCTGAGTGATTTTAAGGCTCAGGAAACCCTCGCAAGGTGTTTCGACTTAATTAGATGATTCAGGTGATTAGTTGAATAGCCTACCTGTATACTTTTTCATGATATTCTAATATTTTGAGATAGGATTTTGGAGTTTTCTTAAGCTGTAAGCCAAATTCAGCAATATTAAAATAATAAAAGGCTTGAAATAGTTCAGTTGATGTGTAATGAATCCAGAATGTATGACATTTTTGTTTTTTTAATTGCATTACAGAAAATAAAGAACTTTATCACAATATTCTAATTTTCTGAGACAGTCCAGTATACAGGGAGTGCAGAATTATTAGGCAAGTTGTATTTTTGAGGATTAATTTTATTATTGAACAACAACCATGTTCTTAATGAACCCAAAAGTCTCATTAATATCAAAGCTGAATATTTTGGAAGTTGGAGTGGGGCTTTTTTAGTTTTAGCTATTTTAGGAGGATATCTGTGTGTGCAGGTGACTATTACTGTGCATAATTATTAGGCAACTTAACAAAAAACAAATGTATACCCATTTCAATTATTTATTTTCATCAGGGAAACCAATATAACAGCTCAACATTCACAAATATACATTTCTGACATTCAAAAACAAAACAAAAACAAATCAGTGACCAATATAGCCACCTTTCTTTGCAAGGACACTCAAAAGCCTGCCATCCATGGATTCTGTCAGTGCTTTGATCTGTTCACGATCAACATTGCGTGCAGCAGCAACCACAGCCTCCCAGACACTGTTCAGAGAGGTGTACTGTTTTCCCTCCTTGTAAATCTCACATTTGATGAGGGACCACAGGTTCTCTATGGGGTTCAGATCAGGTGAACAAGGAGGCCATGTCATTAGTTTTTCTTCTTTTAGACCCTTTCTTGCCAGCCACGCTGTGGAGTACTTGGATGCGTGTGATGGAGCGTTGTCCTGCATGAAAATCATGTTTTTCTTGAAGGATGCGGACTTCTTCCTGTACCACTGCTTGAAGAAGGTGTCTTCCAGAAACTGGCAGTAGGACTGGGAGTTGAGCTTGAGTCCATCCTCAACCCGAAAAGGCCCCACAAGCTCATCTTTGATGATACCAGCCCATACCAGTACCCCACCTCCACCTTGCTGGCATCTGAGGCGGACTGGAGCTCTCTGCCCTTTACCGATCCAGCCACGGGCCCATCCATCTGGCCCATCAAGACTCACTCTCATTTCATCAGTCCATAAAACCTTAGAAAAATCCGTCTTGAGATTTTTCTTGGCCCAGTCTTGACGTTTCAGCTTGTGTGTCTTGTTCAGTGGTGGTCGTTTTTCAGCCTTTCTTACCTTGGCCATGTCTCTGAGTATTGCACACCTTGTGCTTTTGGGCACTCCAGTGATGTTGCAGCTCTGAAATATGGCAAAACTGGTGGCAAGTGGCATCTTGGCAGCTGTACGCTTGACTTTTCTCAGTTCACGGGCAGTTATTTTGCGCCTTGGTTTTTCTACACGCTTCTTGCGACCCTGTTGACTATTTTGAATGTAACGCTTGATTGTTCGATGATCACGCTTCAGAAGCTTGGCAATTTTAAGAGTGCTGCATCCCTCTGCAAGATATCTCACTATTTTTGACTTTTCAGAGCCTGTCAAGTCCCTCTTCTGACCCATTTTGCCAAAGGAAAGGAAGTTGCCTAATAATTATGCACACCTGATATAGGGTGTTGATGTCATTAGACCACACCCCTTCTCATTACAGAGATGCACATCACCTGATATGCTTAATTGGTAGTAGGCTTTCGAGCCTATACAGCTTGGAGTAAGACAACATGCATAAAGAGGATGATGTGGTCAAAATACTCATGTGCCTAATAATTCTGCACTCCCTGTATATATATATATATATATATATATATATATATATATATATATATATATAGGCTAGGGAGGTGGCTAGAGTCTGAGTCATTTCTGACTCTTTTTGGGAGATTGATTCAGAGGAGGGGATTCCCAGCCCCCTCGCTCAACCCAACTGAGGTGTTGGGAGTCATTAGGTGACCAAACCCCCCAATTCCAACCCCTAATGCTGAACGCCAAGCAGGGAGGAAACGGGTACCAATGTTTAAGTCTTAGGTATGACTCGGCCGAGGCTTGAACCACAACCTCCCAGTCACGGAGCAGGCGCCATACCCCCAAGGCCACCAAGCTATAAATATACCACTTAAAATTTGTCTCCCTCCTGCAGTTACGGGTTAAGAGTTTTAAGGCTCATTTGGGCTGTCATTTTTGTCATAAATCCTGGTTTCAAAACAAGGTGCAAGCAAAGTTCGGTTGTAAAAATGTCACCAAATACTGCAAACAAGGATACCAATGTATTTATCTTAAGTGCAGACGACGCTGGGTGAGAAGTAGTGCGCGTTTCCTGTCCTGTGAATAGCTCTGCCCATGCCTACTGGTCATCCAATCAAATTGCTTTAGGTGCCTTGGTAGAGCTTCTGGATATTTGAAATTTGTTGTATGGCTTTTCATTATAAAGTGTTGAACATAGAACACTTAGTGACCTTTCATATACATGATTATTTAGCAGTTTATAGCCAAAACGAGGTCTGTTGGAGTGTTATTTTGACTTTAAACTGTAGTAAAAATTGTCAACGAGTGATGTCTCGGCTTCACATGTCTGACAATCCGCTCCGCGTGTATTTCTATGAACCATTTTATTTACGAGGCATATGTGATCGTGAAAGAGACATATATGGCTCACGAGCCATCGGTTCCCGAACCCTGATATAAAGGATTCCTTAGCATTGTACAGCGAAAACGGGGTCTATTGGTGTGACACCTCGACTGTAGTTGAGTCTGTGCCCTAAATATACTGGACCACACCGTGCCAATATTAGCTCTTGCTCTTTGAAGAGGATAAAGAATAGACAAGATGTTGGATACAGTTTAAACACACTGTTATGTTTGTACACTATAAATGTACAATGCCAGCAACGATCAAATCTTTTTGGGTTGACTACCAGATTGCATTCTGAGCATGAATCTAGGGTACGTTGCTATGTGACTGAAATATGCTATATGATGTTAAGATAAGAAACATGATAATGATGATTCTCAGAGTAAAAATAAGAAATAAAAAGGATGTCTGGGATCTTCGGAGACTTCCGGTGGCGCAATGAGGTAGACGGCAGCAAGGAAAGTAGCTCTGACAAAAATCACTAAAGAGTAATGTAATACTTACTTGGAGAAAGACAGAAAGGGTACAAATTGTGACTGATATTAAAGAGAAATTCTTCAACAAAACATGGTCAAGAAGGGGAAAGTTGTTGAGGAAAAGGGCGCTAAGGAGAAAAAGATCGAGGGAGCAGAAGGAATGTCATCGGTCGACGAGGGACGTGACTCGGCCATCCTCCATGAAATCCGTAAATTACGGCAAGAACACACTGAAGCAGCCGGTGAGAACAAGATTTCTATGGCAAGACTGGAAAAAAGCATCGAAGAGCTTCTGGAGCGCACTGTGTGGCTGGAGCGGAGGGTGGAAAGCATGGAGGAGCTACATGCTAACACGGAAGAGCGAACGTCAAGACTAGAACAATTAACAGTCTCCTTGCTCCAACAAACCGCCAAACTAGCATCAAAGTGTGAGGACTTGGAGTCGAGATCACGACGGAACAACATTAGAATACATGGCATTCCGGAGGGTGCCGAGAGGAACGACACAATCGGCTTCATAACAAACTTTATTAAATCGAACATTCCGACAACAGGACATATGGATTTGCGCATTGAGAGGGCACACCGCTCACTGGTGAACAAGTCTCAAGGTAAAGCACTGCCACGGGCAATTATCGTACGTTTCACCGACTACATAGTGAAATAATCCGTAATGAAAGAAGCATGGAAGCGGAAGACAACGTACAAAGGTAAGACCGTTTACTTCAACCAAGATTACACCACAGAAATCCAAAAAAAGAGGTAACAAGTAAGGGACGTTATCAAAAAGTTAAAGGAAAAGAACGTAAAGGCACAATCCCCATATCCCGCCCAGCTGAAGATGTTTTTGGACTCAGGAATAAGAACATTCTCTACACTGATGGAGGCAGCAAAATTGCTAAAAGAAATGGGGATCGAAGTGGAAGAGGACAACACGGAAACACTGCAAAAGATGTTGTCAAAGAACATTTGGACCACAGTGACCGGAATTGAGAGGAAGACAAAGGAACACCCCCATCATAGAAGGTGACTTACAAGCTCTCATGGAGCAAAACGAAGCCAAATTCGGATTTGGGGTGAAAGAGTAAGGACCATATCTGCCCTTTCTATTATAAATTCAACAAGTTAGAAGTAAGTAAAATACCAAGTAAAATTGTTATCTTTAAATTAAAACAATATATGTGTATATATATATATATATATATATATATATATATATATATATTGGCATAGAGCTACGCTAAAATATTTAGTTAGTTATAACTATGGACGACGGTACAAAAGTTGTTCACGCACTGAGTGCATATTTCCAGGAGGGTAGCCACAACTCTCCGATTGGACTCTTGGAAGACATGGGTTTTTGTTTTTTGGGTGTGTTTTTTTTCTTTTTGGTGGGGAATTATGTGTGCTTGTCAATATGTTTTTTAGTAATTTGGTTTGTTTTTTCAGTGGAGGTGTTAGTAATTAATGTAGTGTTTTTGTATGCTTCAAAAATCAGTGAGACTCAATACAAATCATGAGCAATCTAAATATTGTTTCATATAATGTACATGGGCTAAACCACCCCATCAAGAGAAAGAAGATATTGAATCAACTCAAGACATTGCAGAGCTCAATAGCCTTATTACAAGAGACACATTTGACAGAGATTGAACATAAGAAGCTAAAAAGAGAATGGGTGAACCAGGTGTTCTACGCATCCTATGGTAAAAGGAGGGGAGTAGCAATTTTACTTGGAAAAGGGGTGGCGTTTAAAGTCGAAAAAGAAGTGAAGGACAATCTGGGGCGATATATAATGATTATAGGGTCAATGGCCGGTTGGGAAATATCAATAATGAATGTTTATGCACCAATTGAGGAAAAGGGGACATTTTTTCAAGTATTAGCTAAAGTAATAACCAACTGTGCGAAGGGAATGTTACTTATAGGAGGTGACTTTAACACTGTACAGAATTGCAAAGTGGACAAGTATCCTTCAGTACATGGAACAAATACAAAGAGGTCGAGGATGTTGAATAACATAACTAAAGAATTGGGATTGATAGATCCATGGAGAGAGAAGAATCCCCAAACTAAAGATTATACTTTCTATTCAAACCCGCATGGCAGCTATTCGAGAATTGATTACTTTTACATTTCAAGACAACATATGCATACAGTAGTAGAGTGTGGTATAGAGAATATTACTATGAGTGACCATTCTCCAATTACTTTGAAACTAAATTTAGACAATGAACCCCATTTTAGGTATTGGAGGATGAATGTATC
Organism: Urocampus carinirostris; assembly: GCF_059441175.1. Classification (NCBI taxonomy): domain Eukaryota; kingdom Metazoa; phylum Chordata; class Actinopteri; order Syngnathiformes; family Syngnathidae; genus Urocampus; species Urocampus carinirostris. Next base: position 15,616,685 of record NC_142361.1, read on the forward strand.
TCTCCTCTCAGATAAAAACGTAGTACAGGAAATAAAACGGTGTATAAAAGAATATTTCCAAATCAATGACAACAATGAGGTTTCTCCATCAATACTATGGGAAGGAGGGAAAGCTGTAATAAGGGGGAAATTAATTGAAATATCGTCCCGACTGAAACGAATACGCTTAAAGAATCAGAAGGAATTGGAGGATAAGATTAAGGAACTAGAAGAACATAAAAAAACACCAAATGAATCCAGATTACAGGTATTAAAAACAACCAGAAGCAAATTAGATGAACTTTTGACAAATAAAGCAGAAGGGGCTCTGCGCTTTGTGAACCAGAGATACTATGAAATGGGCAATAGAGCCAGTCGACTGCTAGCCTTCCAACTTAAAAAGGCCCAAACAGATAGAATTATATCACAAATAAAACATCCTATCTCTAAACAATGTTTAGTAAAACCCAAAGGTATAGCAGAAGCATTTGCAGATTATTATAAAGAATTATACAAGGACTCAGAAAATGACTTAGATAACTACACTGCACAAAACTTTTTAGGAAAACTACATTTACCAACACTAACAGGGGGGGATACATTAGAAATTATTCGCCCCATTACAAAACAGGAAATACAAGATACAATAAATAACTTAAAAATAAATAAATCACCAGGAACGGATGGATTCCCGGGGGTGTTCTACAAAAGCTTTAAGGAAGAATTAACACCAGTACTGCATAAAGTATTTAACTATGCTCTAACAAAAGGAGATCCCCCCAAATCATGGTCGGAAGCCATCATAACAGTCCTGCACAAAGAAGGAAAAGACCCAATATTGTGTGAAAGCAATAGACCAGTTAGTTTACTTTGTAATGACCTAAAAATTCTTACAAGCATACTGGCAAAAAGAATGCAGAAATTTATAGCGAAATTAATTAGAAATGATCAAACAGGGTTTATTCCGGGAAGGCAGGGTGCAAACAATATTAGGAGGATACTAAACATAATTACGAGCACAAAATCTAAGACCCAACCCTCGATGTTACTGAGCTTGGATGCACAAAAAGCCTTCGATGGGGTGAAATGGAGCTTCTTACATCAATCACTTATAGCTTTTGGCTTCCCTCAAATATTTGTTGAATGGGTGAAAATAATCTATAAAAACCCTAAATCTCGTCTTAGAGTAAATGGTCACTGTTCAGATTTCTTTGATATCAAAAGAGGAGTCCGGCAAGGGGATTGTTTAAGCCCACTCTTGTTTGCAATAAGCATAGAACCACTCGCAGAATCAATTAGACAAAATGAGCAAATAAGGGGGATATTTGATGAAGGAGGAACAGAACATAAAATATCATTGTTTGCAGACGACCTGTTGGTAATGCTGAAGGAACCTTCGTTATCAATACCACCACTGTTGGAGAGCCTTAAAATATATGGAGAAGTAGCTGGGTATTCAAATAATGAGAGCAAATCAATAGCAATGATGATATCAGGAAAATGTCCAACAGATGTGATTGAAAGGTTTGATTTTAAATGGACAAATAAAGGGTTTAAATATTTGGGGGTGACCATTACACCACATTCCACACAGCTGTTTGATGCAAATTATGGAATGTTGATAAAAGAAATAAGGAAAGATTTGGAAAAATGGGAAATTTTGCCCTTAAGTCTTATCGGAAGGATAGAAACAATTAGAATGAACATATTACCAAGACTATTATTTTCTGTTTCAATCCCTTCCAATTCCTTTGGCAAAACAAGAAACCTAGAATAAAATACAAAACCCTGTTAGCTCCTAAAGAAAAAGGGGGCCTAGACCTACCCAATATTAAATATTACTATTGGGCGGCTCAAATTAAAGCACTCATCTTGTGGATTACTACAGACAAAGATACGATATGGGTGGACATGGAGCAGCGATCTTGTCCAAATATGCCTGTGGAATCGTTACCATACATATCAGTCACGAGGTGGAAGAAACTAAAAATCCAGAATGAATGGATTAAAGGAACTATTAAAACTTGGTCAACAATACAAAAAAAATTAAAAATATCAAGATCTGTGAATAGGGCTACCAAAATAGCGAAAAACCCAGACTTTAAACCTGGGGCTATGGAGGTAGGGTTTCAAAAATGGGCCCAAAAAGGACTGATGTTGATTACCCAAGTATTGGAAGCACAGGCAATGAAATCATTCGAACAACTCCAACAAGAATTTAACCTACCCAGAAATGATTTTTACAAATATTTGCAACTAAGGCATTACCTCCAGAAACACGAGGAATGGGGGAAAATATGTAAGGAGCCAACTAAGGTAGAGGAATTATTAATATCATATACAAAAGGACAATCAATAAAGGGGGTTATATCAAAACTATATAAAGCCCTGAGAATGGATCTCAGTAATGAGGACATGGCAGTTAAGGAAAAATGGGAAAAAGAAACTAATGTAGCGATAAAAGACAACGAATGGGAAAAAACATTGAAAGAGGGACACAAAATAACCAACAGCCCGACATGGAGGGAGTTTGAATGGAAAGTAAAAATGCGATTCTTCTATACACCCTCTATCACTTCAAAATATAAAAATACCTCAAATCTATGTTGGCGTAACTGTGGGGGGGTCGGAGACTTTACGCATATTTTCTGGAATTGCCCTGTAATATTAAATTTTTGGAGAAGTATCCAGAGAGAAATAAAATTAATCACGGGCTGGGAGTTGCGGTTGGACCCAAAGGCTTACGTAATAGGAATTTTGCCAGAAGAATTACTATCTGGTCAACAGAAATATATACTAAGGGTAATGCTTCTGGTAGCAAAGAAAATGATCACAGTGTCCTGGCTGAAACCACAACCTCCTGACATAAAACAATGGAGAGACAAATTAAAGCAAATGTACATTATGGAAAAAATCACTGCAAGACTTCAACTGAAACTCGACCAATTCGAGAAAAGATGGAAGCCTATCACACAAATTTTACTTGATGTCTAAACACCTCCCCCTATTTATTATGTTTTTTTTTTCTTTTTTTTTTTCTTTTTTTTTTTTTATATATTTCTTTTTGTATGGGTGTATTGTATGAACATTTATTCTTCTTTTCTATTAATAGTATTTTTTCTTCTTTATTGTTCCTTCTGTTATTTATGAGTGTGTCAAGTGTATATATTTTGTGTTGATGTAAGATGGTGGAATCAAACCTCTGTCAAAATTGGTGTGAGAAATAAAAAGTTAAAAAAAAAAAAGAAAAGGATGTCTGGAAAAAAAACCCACAAAGGCCAAACACGGATGCACATACACAAAACGCCGCAACCAGAAGTGTGCCTGCAGGTCTTAAGCACCAGGCTGTCACGCCAGTTGTTGCTATGCTAACACGCATGAGATGACGCTTCGACTTTTACTTCAAATAGTTTTTGCGTGTGCGCGTGCTGCAGGCGCGTTCTTAAAGCGCGTTTGTCGCTGGAACGGCAGCAGGTTGCATTTGATGAGGTTGGCCTGCCCGCTCGCAAGGCCTGCGAAAAGCGTTAAGCTATGCGTAAACGTCGCCATCTCCAGGCCAGGATGAAAGTGGCGCGTCTCGGATTACAATTCCAGCGCAACCACGGAGGTGATCAAGTCAAACAGGTTGACTGTGAGTCAAAATATGACATAGTGATGATGATGAATACGTCATCTAAGCGAAAAAGGCAGAAAAGATACCGAACTCAAACTCCACTGATCAGATAAAATATACTCTTTAAACCCTTAAATACATTTGACTGATTTACGAACGGCTAAGAATATCCAACTGAAAATAAATAATATTTTCTTCCTACTTTTCATAAACGTATTTCTTTAATATTTATAATGTGTGATATAATTACTTAATTTGTTGAATGTGTCAGTTTGGCAGTGAAAACTATCTATCTACCCTGGTGATATCCCTCGAGAGAGACAAACACACAAAAACAAAGAAAATTTAAAAAAAAGGGAAAAAGTAGCAAAAAGAACACACAATTTTTTTTGGACCATGGCCAACCCAAATGCCCAAACAGCCAAACAAGCTAAGCACCTCGGCACCCAAGTTGGTCATGCTTTCGTCCCTCCAGGTGAATCGGGAAAGCAGCCATGTCACTCAGGTCAGGGTGACACAAAACACTCTTCTGTTCAACAGCAAGGCCTGACAGCTTTCACTGGTTTACCCCTGCCGCATCATACGGGTGCCATGCCCATCCTTTAGAACGCGTCCAAAAATCCCACTATCCTTTTACAACACCTCTCTACTCATTCCTATCACCAACAAGAGCTTTAGCTTCCACTATATTTAGACCTCTTTCTTTAAGAACTATTTTTAGAACTATTTTCCATTAGGATTAAAAAAAGAATACTTCCGATAAGCAAAATGTGGGCAGTAAATTTATGTTCAATCATCTTTTGTTGGGTGTGTCGTTTTGGCAATAAATTTCTACTCTGCAAAAATATTTTTGTTGTGTGTGTGTGTGTGTGTGTATATATATATATATATATATATATATATATATACATAGAAATACACCCAATTTTCAGAAATAGTTGCTAATTTTAAGTATAGATTTTTGCATTTCACTGCACGCCGGCCGGGTGGTTAGTGCAAGGGGTCCAGGGTTCAATTACAGCTACCGCGGCCTCCCCATGTTGAGTCTGCATGTTCTCCCTGTGCCTGCCTGGGTTTCCTCTGGGCACTCCGTTTTTCTCCCACATTCCAAAAATCTCCATGACATGTTATTTGGCCAAATCTTCCTTAAGTGAGAATGAGTAAGTGCATTGTCTTTTTCTGTGTGGCCTGGCCAGGTTCAGGGTGAAGGCCTGAAGATGGCCGAGATGGGCTCCAGCACCCCCGCGACCATAGTGAGGATAAGCAGTGCAGAAAATGGATGGAAGGATTTCCACATTTCACTTTTTTGTTTACCTGAGAAAAAACATTCTTCAAGGGAAAAAAAATCATGGATTGTTTCTTAATATATAACAGTTATATTCTATTAAAATTAGGAAATGAATACTTTATAAGTCAAATGTTCTGCCATCTGCCAGACAAGACAATTTTGTCAATAATAATCTTTTTTTTTGTTCAGTTTTCACTTCTCTATCAAAATAATAATAAAAACAAACCCTCAAATGATTTTTTTGTTATAAATTTTAAAATCTGATGTAATGGATTGTTTTTTTATTTTAAGAATGAATTTCCATTAAAATTTGAAACATCATATTTAAACGAAGCAAACTTTCCTGCTAAACAACATATGACATATTGTTGTCATTTTAAGTAACCATTTTTTTCTCAATTACAAAAAAAACAAGTTTAAATATATATATTATACTGGACTGTCTCAGAAAATTAGAATATTGTGATAAAGTTCTTTATTTTCTGTAATGCAATTAAAAAAACAAAAATGTCATACATTCTGGATTCATTACACATCAACTGAACTATTTCAAGCCTTTTATTATTTGAATATTGCTGATTTTGGCTTACAGCTGAAAAATCTCAAAAATCCTATCTCAAAATATTAGAATACTTCTTCAGACCAAGTAAAAAAATAATTTTATAACAGCAAAACTAAATCAAACATTTGAAAATGTCCATTGATGCACTCAGTACTTGGTTGGGAATCCTTTTGCACGGATTACTGCATCAATCCGGCGTGGCATGGAGGCAATCAGCCTGTGGCATTGCTGAGGTGTTATTGATGCCCAGGATGCTTCGATAGCGGCCTTCAGCTCATTTGCAGGTCTGGTGTCTTTCATCTTCTTCTTAACTATACCCCACAAATTCTCGATGGGGTTCAGGTCAGGGGAATTAGCAGGCCAATCAAGGACAGTGATGCCATGGTCAGTGCACCAGTTACTGGTGGTTTTGGCACTGTGGGCAGGTGCCAGATCATGCTGGAAAATGAAATCCTCATCTCCATAGAGCTTTTCAGCAGATGGAAGCATGTAGTGCTCTAAAATCTCTTGATACACAGTTGCATTTACTCTGGACTTGATGAAACACAGTGGACCAACACCAGCAGCTGACATGGCTCCCCAAACCATTGCTGACTGTGGGAACTTCACACTGGATTTCAAGCAACTTGGATTTTGCTCCTCTCCAGCCTTTCTCCAGACTCTGGCGCCTTGACTTCCAAATGAAATGCAAAACTTGCTTTCGTCTGAAAAGAGGACTTTGGACCACTCTGCAACTGTCCAGTGCTTCTTCTCCATAGCCCAAGTCAGACGCTTCTTCCGTTGTCTTGAGTTCAGAAGTGGCTTGACCATGGGAATACGGCTATTGTAGCCCATTTCACGGACACGTCTGTGAACTGTGGCTTTTGATACCTGGACTCCAGCTTCAGCCCACTGTCTTTGAAGCTCCCCCAAATTCTGGAAGCGGCTCTTCTTCACAATTTTGTTAAGGCTGCGGTCATCTCTCTTGGTTGTGCAGCGTTTCCGGCCACATTTTTCCCTTCCAACAGACTTTTTGTGGATATGCTTTGAAACTGCACTCTGTGAACAGCCTGCTCTTTGAGAATTTTCCTTTTGTGTCTTACCCTCCTGATGGAGGGTATCAATGATGGTCCTATGGACAGCAGTCTTCCCCATACTTGTGATTTAGTTTACTGAACCAAGCTGAGTGTTTTTAAGGCTCAGGAAACCCTCGCAAGGTGTTTAGAGTTAATTAGATGATTCAGGTGATTAGTTGAATAGCCTACTTGTATACTTTTTAATGATATTCTAATATTTTGAGATAGGATTTTTGAGTTTTCTTAAGCTGTAAGCCAAATTCAGCAATATTAAAATGATAAAAGGCTTGAAATAGTTCAGTTGATGTGTAATGAATCCAGAATGTATGACATTTTTGTTTTTTTAATTGCATTACAGAAAATAAAGAACTTTATCACAATATTCTAATTTTCTGAGACAGTCCAGTATATATACCGCAGCCATATCCTCCTAGTGGGAGGTGGCTAGAGTCATTTCTGACTCTTTTTTGGGAGATTGATACAGAGGAGGGGATTCCCAGCCCCTTCGCTCAACCCAACTGAGGTATTGGGAGTCATTAGGTGACCAAACCCCCCAATTCCAACCCCTAATACTGAACGCCAAGCAGGGAGGCAACGGGTACCAATGTTTAAGTCTTAGGTATGACTCGGCCGAGGCTTGAACCACAACCTCCCAGTCTCGGGGCGGGCGCCATACCCCCAAGGCCACCGAGCTTAAATAAATAAATTCTATAAAAATCCTCCCGATACTGTAACCTTTTTGGAGGACTGTAAATTGGGAGAAACAATTTGAAGCCATCACATTGGGATTCTTTTTTAAGAACCAGGGCGAGAAGAAATGCTTCTAAAATGTTTTGAAAGTATAAATCTTTCCACATCAATCCGGGTATCATTAATTTTCAGACTTCAGATGAATTCAACCTTTTGTGGAGATGAAAATAATTAATTGCGAACATATCAGTTGTTTCTTCCTGACGCGCCCAAATGCACCAGCACAAGGTCTCGGGAAGACACGCGCACAAATATCTCGCGTCTGTAAGCGCTGCCAACTTCATTTGCGAATGAAAAGTTCTTGCAAGGAGAAGCAACCTTCTCGCTTCGAGGGCATGGCAAGCGCGAGGCGTGCGTGCGTGCGTGTGGGCGCGCGCGCGTGGCAGGCGCCCAGATGAAGCAGCCCTCGGCCCCCGGGCCTTGTAGCGAGAAAGCCTGTTCCTTCTTTCCCGCGGCCCGGCAAGACCATTTGTTCCATTAAGCAATCTCCTGGAGCCTCTGGTGCGTGTATGCGCGCACACACAGCGCAAGATGCGCGCGCACAGTAGTGATGGGAATTTCGGCTCTTTTATGAGAATAAGCTCTTTCAGCCCGGCTCCCATACGGTTCTTTAGTTATTTAAATGATTGTTATAATACATTACAATACATACATTGTTATAATACATTTCTAAATGCGTAATGCTTCTGTATTGTAAACGCTTTTATTGGTAGAGTGAACTTGTACCCAATTTGAACTTTCAATTGTATTTATAATAAGTAAACAATGCAGAGATGAAGCCACTCATATTGATGGGTCACTAGTGCCTGAGAAAGAGAGAAAAAGAGAGAGAGAGAGAAACAGACAGTCAAAGAGAGAAAGAAACAAAGAGGTAGAGAGAAAGAAAGAGAGACAAAGAAAGATTAAAAGAAAAAGAGAAGGGAAAAAAGAGACAGAGAAAAAGAAAGGAAGGGAGAGGGAAAGAAAAAGACAAAGGGAGAGTGAGAAAGGGAGAGAGAGGGGAGACAGAGAAAAAGAAAGGGAGAAAGAGAAAGAAAGAGTGGGAAAAAGAGGAAAGGAAATAGAAAGAGAGAGAAGGAGAAAGAGTGGAAAAGACAGAAAAAAAAATAAAAATAAAAGAGAGAGGGGGAGTATGAGAGAAAGAAATAAAGACAGAGAGGAATAACATAGAAGGGAAGATAGATAGAAAGAGAGGAAGAAACAGAGAGAAAAGGGAGATAGGAAGAGGGATAGAGAAAGAGAAAGGCAAGCAAGCGAAACACAGGCAAAAAAGAGATGAAAAGTGAAAGGAAAAGATGGAAAAAGAGAATGAAAGAAAGAAAATAAGACAGAGTAGGAAAAATAAAAGAAAAAAAGACAGAGAGAAAAGGTGAAAATGAGGAAGATAGAAATGAAGACAGAGAAAGTGAGATAGAAAAAAATAGAGGGAAATAGCGTAAAAGAGAGTAATAGAGAAAAAATATAAAGAGAAAAAAGCGATAGAAATGGAGAGAAAGAGAGCAGAATTTGAAGGGAGCAGTCTCCTTATTGATGAGGAGCCAGTTCATAAAGCCATTTCGTTTGCAAACGACCCATGACTAGCGAACAGCTCCTAGCAGACATGGACCTCCATGCCTCCTCCAGACGCATGCAGCATTCTTGTTGGCCATATGGATACCTAAGCCTGTGGAAGGCAAGCGCATCTGCGCACGGTCTATAAATTGATGCACGTGCACGCGTATTGTGCGCATATTGTGCCTCTGACCTAAGTGTGTTCATGGTGCTAATTGTTGAGGCGGCCCGTGAGCATCTGCAGGGTGATCAAGCCTGGCCTTTTCAGCGACGGGACAGAAGGAGGCCAAGGAGAGAAGGACAGATGAACAGCAAATAATCGGACACATCGTGACCGCCATCTCTTGGAAAAAGAAGAGAGGGACGTGGAAATGGAGTTTGCTGGCATTACCTGAAGATCAGTGACATGGGGTGAGGTTCGTGTCTGGTGAGGCCAACCCAGATTTACAAATAAACAAACCTACATCTTCTTCATCATTTGATTGGCAGAGCAGGAAAACAATATATAAACGGTAGCATAAAAAAATAACGTTTTATTGTTTTTACATTAAAGGTGGGGTGCATCGGTTGAGGTGTCCTTAAAAAGTTGCCCTCCTGAGTTCAAAGAGCATAGCTAGTTTTATCTTACTTAAAGCAAAGCTGTTTGTGGCGGAACACATTACGTAGGAGGAATGGGAGGCAAGGGGGGCTACTTAAGAGTGACGTTATGCTTATTCCTTCGTTCTTTTTTGTTTCCATTTGTTCATATAATGCTGAAAATGATGAAACAAGAAAGAGGTCTGCTTCAAGTACAGACCAAACACCAAAGAACCCCAAGAGAGAAGAAAATAGAAGTTCATTCAAGCGCGTCTAGAAATGCACGTACTTGCCCACACATCGAGAACGAACGGAAGGAGGCTACAACGATCACACAAGCCAGGAGATGGCGGCAGCCGGGGCTGTCATGATTCGCAATTTCTGGAAACGATTAATTGTCACACAAATGATCACGATTGACGAATATATTGTCAATTTTTCCGTCTGCATTATAGGCTACTATGAAAATAGGAGCTTAATATTACATATACAGTGATACCTCAACTACGAATGTACCGTATTTTCCGCACTATATGGCGCACCATGTTATAAGGCGCACCTTCAATGAATGATATATTTTAAAACTTATGCCATACATAAGACGCACCCCATTATAAGGCGCTATAAGTGCATGCTGGTTTAAGATCAGGTAATTGTGCAATTTTGTAATTGTAATCCTGTGCAGTCCTTCGAGACATTTTTGGGATTAAGGGCTATTTACGGTAAATAAATGTGACGACTTGACTACAGTAGAGAATGTAGTTACGTTATGCAACCTCTAGATGTTGCCACGCTCAAGGGAATGTCAACAAAACATTCAAAAAGGTCAAACTTTATTAACAAACAAGCTTTCCACAACTCCATTCACTCCCAAAATAAATAAACAGCCGTTTTATTATTTTCTCTGAGGTAAAGCATTTTCGTGACACATCTTTAACATCTTTGAACAACATCGACATATCATTTTATTTTTTGTCCATTTAGTCAACACGCAAAGAAAAAAACGTCTGATACTGTTATTTTAAATGAAACGTTAGTGCAATCGCAATAAAGTGACACTCGTAATGTGCAAAAACAACGAGTGCAAAACGATAACAATAAAGCAATAACATAATAACTGTAAAATGTAAAACGTAAACACACAAAAGAAAAACAAAGATCACTCTATAAGCTCCTCATCGACGAATCCCTCGAATTCTTCTTCTGCTGTGTTCGAATTGACCATATCTCAGTGAATGGGCCATCCAACACGTCCGGTGTTTTTGTGCCAGCGCTGTTGCCTTCATACGTATAGTTATCGTACTGACACTTCTGCTTGCCGCTCTTTGTTGAACAACCCACTGTTCAAGTGTCTCCTCTAACTCTGGCCATCTTGCTTTATTGCCACGGAAACTTTGTTGAGTTTTCCTTACTTGGCGGAGCTTATCTTCATCCTTTCTCCACTTCCGTACCATCGATTCATTTAAGTTTAACTCTCTCGCTGCCGCTCTATTGCCGTGTTGTGCTGCGTGACTGATCGCTTTGAGTTTAAACTCGGCGTTGTACGCGTGTCTCTTAACAGGAGCCATTTTTTATACAAATGCACGTATGAAAGAGAATCTCGCTCTCTCTCTCTCTCTCTCTCTCGCTCTCTCTCTCTCTCTGTCAAACGTGACATTCTGAATAATTCTGCGTTTGTTTAAGGTAAATTGTGCTTTACATCTTCACCAGTCAAAACCCTGGATTCAGACAAATACTGTATTTGTTGAATATGAATTAAGCAGTTTAATGGGGTAGCCATTTTGCCACTTAGTAAACAAATACAACACGAGCCCCGGCAACTACCAATCGTTTAATATTTCCCAGTATGCACAGCGCGAAAAATGGAGTCGGCGGCTGTTTCTCGTAGTTGCGAGACCTTGCGAATTTAATATTGAGCCATATATAAGGCGCACTGTGTTATAAGGCGCATGGTCAGCTTTTGAAAAAAAATGAGACTTTTAGGTGCGCCTTATAGTGCGGAAAATACGGTAATTTGTTCTGGGAGTGGCTTTGTAACCTGAAACATTTGTAATGATTGAGATGTCTTTTGAATGTAAATGCGATTATCCGTTCCAAGCCCCACAAAAGTATGATATTCACATGCATCGATTATCTGCACCGCTTGTCTTTAGTTAAGTCAAGTCATGTTTATTTGTGACGCCCTTAATCACAAGGGGAGTCTCGAATGGCTGCACAGACCACAGATTATTGCAACCCGCAGTCTATTATTACACCATCCCCTGATCTAAAACCTACATGAGGGCAAGGACAAACTCAAAAACAGCCTTGCGGGAAGTATGATATTTTTTTCAATAAATCATAAAAGAACATCTGTTTGGTTAAAACCTTGTGAGGTAACAGGTCGTAAGGTCTTTTCAGTATTAAATTGCAAAATTGAACACTGTGCAAAAATGAGGTGCACAGATAAGAACAAAAACACTCTCATTTTAACACACACACTTCAAGTGAAGGCAGCAGCAGAGCAGATAAAAATTTATTTGCTTTGTTTCAAGATTTTGAAAAAAATATTAAAGTGAATGCCGCGAACAGCAGCAGAAAAATGTCTCTTTTCTTTGCATCAAGTTCTTAGCATTTAAAAAGACTGGTACACAATAAAAGGACGTATGTATGGAAAAAAAAAACTGTAATCGTGGACTGTCGAGTAAAAAAAGGGTACAAAAGCTCCATATTTTGTAAATGAGTTGACCACTGAATAAAAATAATTTCTTAACGGCATGCACTAAAGAATATCATTGAAATTGACAAGCTATCTCGTCCAACCAATCTCAGCCCAGCTAGCAAACGTCACATGACCAACCCAAAATGAAACCGAGCTATGATTGGCTGTGAACTGATCCCTGAAAAATCGACTCTATTCTGCAATTAACGGACACAAATCGAACAAGTTTTTCCCCATCTGAAAATTGTTTTATAGGTGTAGCACCACTTTCAAATGTGCGAAGTTATTTTCAAAGTGGCAAGTCTTAAAGAAATATTTGTCGTAATTAAGAAAAAGAATCAAAAGACAAAAGCAGGTAACAAAAGTTCAATTTGCAGTTTTACTTTTCAACCAAAATGTCTAGTTTAGGATGATAGTTGTGAATAAAGTAAACGACATCTCTCCGAATTTTAAACTTAAAAGAATACCATGTGGGCAGCACGGCGGCGCAGTGGTTAGTGCTTGTGTGGCACAGTTCATATCATGGGAACCTGTCGTGGGTTCAAGTCCAGCTCCAGACTTCCTGTGCGGAGTTTGTATGTTCTCCCCGTGCTTGCGTGGGTTTCCTCTGGGCACTCCGGTTTCCTCCCACATTCCAAAAACATGCATTTCAGGTGAATTGGCCGGTCTAAATTGTCCCTAGGTGTGAATGAGCGAGCGAGTGAGTTGTCTGTCCCCGTGTGCCCTGCGATTGGCTGGCAACTAGTTCAGGGTGTCCCCTGCCCACTGCCTGGAGATGGCTGGAATGGGCTCCAGCCCCCCGCGACCCTAATGAGGATAAGTGGTACGGCTAATGAGATGAGATGAGAATACCATGTATTATTCAGCACCTCAAAAAAACCACCATGTTGATTTAAAAATGAGCAAAAAAACATGAACGCTAGCATAGAGGGAGCTAGCATAATTTTTTGAGTACCCCCATGAAACAAAAACCTTGTGAAAGGCTAGGCCAAAAACAAAAAGAATAATTGTGCGAATTGGTGACTTTGAGTCACTGTAGTTTGTATTCTTCCTTGCCCCTTTTAGCACTCGTTTTCAGTCTCAATACACTATACAGCGGCATCTAGTGGTCAACTAACACTCACTGTCTCATGGTTAACTTCTTAAAAATATTTGCTTGTTTTGATTTTTGACATTATTCTCCATTTTTTATTAATCTTTGTAAAGTACTAAATATAGAAGGTACAGTAATCATAACAAGCTGTACTAATTTTTTAAAAAAGGAATACAGTATAACACTCTTCTATATTTGACGTATTAAAACACACATAAAAGAGTTAATACCTTTTGACTAACATAACAGTCATTTTTTGTAATGCTGCATTTGTTTGGATTGGAAATAATATAGAATGTTTTCACTTAAAATAGGATCCCACTGTTTACACAATGAACTCCTTAACTTGGAGTGTTAAGATAGTCTTCTGTAACCATGTACATTTCCACATGGTAAGAGATAAATTACTCTACCGGAATTTGAGGTTTGAAAAGCATGACACTCAATAAAAAACCCCAGCAGACATTTAAAAGTCCAAACTCATCACTTAAAAATATCATTCCTAAACTTCACAATAATAATAATTGAACAATACGCCAATGAACAATAATAATAACGATATATTTCCGGTTGGTTCGTAAACACACTTCAGTGATACATCCATCCTTCCTCCTCCCTCTGCTAATGCCGTAAACAACACAGAAATAGTCAAATAAATAATGAACCCCTGTGTCGTTTGGCAGGCGCCTTGGCCCGGTAAATGTACATCAAGCTGATTTTCCAAATGTTTTGCTCTTCGCGGCACAGATTGCAATGAGAGGGAGGCGGAGGGGGACGTTACGGGTGAAGGTAAAAGGTGCTGGATGGTGACAGGGCGCTTCCCCGCTTTCCCATGAGAACTTGCAAGGCCTCAGGTTGTATTGTATTGTATTTATTTATTCAGCCAGTATAAACCCTAAACATGATGTATCGTTTGACACGCGAACTCTCGATAATGATAAATAATAGATTTAAAGGAATAAAAAGAATAGAGTAAAAAATATATTGTAGTGTATAATACAAGGTAATTATATAGAAACGTTTAAAAAGAAAGAATATGTATATAACAAGACTAGAGTAGAATAGGTCGGAGGACCGTCGTTGGCATAATAATACTATACATATAACCTAATCAATTCCCGTTGAACATACAAATAACGGAAAGGTAAAAAATCTCTTTAAAACGTGTAGTCTTGCTCACAATGGAACAAAAACAGCGAACTGACGGCAGGTAATCAAAGTACCTGCGAGCAGGGTGTCCGTTTTCTAGTTTGTTCGATGAAGATACATTGCAGGGACGGTAGGCCAGTAACTATTATTTCCTCTGCCGTCCTCACTACTGATTCTATTTTTGACAATTTTTCTGATTGACGCGACCAAACCAAACTGTGATTGACCTATTTAAAACGGATTCAATGATAGCACGATAAAAATTGACTAGAATGAATTGACGGACTTTGAATGATTTGAGTTGACGAAGGAAGTAGAGCCTGACTGGTTGACTTTAGAATATCAATAGCATTGACAGTCCATGTGAGGTCAGCTGACAAGTAAGTACCCAGAAACTTGAATGAATGGACCAGTTCGACCTCACTACCATTAATTGACAGTGGCACATGCGGGGGAGGCTTAGTACGGAAATCGATTATCATCTCCTTAGGTTTACCTACATTCAATAACAGATTACTCTCATGACACCGGGTGGAAAGTGAATCAATTTCTGCTCGGTATTCAGTTTCGTCTCCATTTGAAATAAAGCCAGAAACTGTGGTGTCGTCTGCATATTTAGAGAATAGTGAATGGTCAGAATTGGCTTGACAATCATGCGTGAATAGGGAAAACAAAGTTGGAGACAATGGACAGCCCTGAGGCGTACCAGTGTTGAGGACAATAGAACATGATATTTCTCACCAATGCGAACGGACTGATCTCTATTGAGAAGGAAATCTAAAATCCAGTTTGATAATTAAACGGGAAAATTGAGGTCATGAAGAAGTTTAAAATGCAATTTAGAAGGAATGATAGTGTTAAAAGCCGAACTAAAATCGATGAATAAAACCCTAACGTATGAATTCCTATGCTCAAGATGACTTAGAATCTCATGAATACAAATTGAAATCGCATCATCCACACTTCTATTACCACGATACGCAAATTGGTACAGATCTAGATTCGATGGTAGAAAGGACTTCATGAATTTCAATACCTTGGCACCTTAGGGATCCCTGTGGTGCATTCAAAGGCCCATATGAAATCCAGGCTTACACAATAACCATTGTATCTGATTGCGACATGAGCTTTATAGTAATGCTGAGGGGTCAGTCCTATTTGTGTCTTGGGGTTGAGCTATAGGCAGAGTTGGTTGGTTACCAGGCTGATGAGAATCAAAGTGAAGTTGTCGAAAAGCGAGGCGTTAACGTGGAAAGTTCTGGTAAAGTAAGTGGATGTGTCTGCCTTTTTGCAACCCAACGCATGCACAAGACTGCCTTTTAATTCAAAGGTATTGTCCAGAATTTTTAATTGTTCTACTTGCAGACGCCATCTTCTGGCATAAGTCATCATTGAAGCCCCTCTCAAACTGCTTGTGTGGCACGAGCAAGTACATGCTTTTCTTAGATGCGCTCGAAAAAAGAAAAACATTTTTTTTAATTACTTTTTGGGGATTGGGTTGGCATTTGGACTGTATCTGTAACAATCCTTTTCTTACTTTAACTATTTTCAAGCTAAACTAACAAAACTGCAAGGAGGAGCATAAAATTTGTCTTGCCCCCTCCCTTCCCTATTTCTAAAGTGTTGCTAAATCTGAACAGCTCTGATAAAAGATAGGTGCGGTGGGAAAAAGTATTTAGGGGCCCTTTAAACTCAGCTGTGAATTGTTAACGCATACTTAAAAGAGAAAATAGTCTACTTTCAAATTTTTAGGGACATCTCAAATGACGCACCCCAACTCTAAATTTTTATTTTATATAATATTCTATACGGAGCATCACACTGACAGTGTATACAGTATAAAATAAGGGTTAGTGAGTGAGAGGATTTACTCGTGGATTGATATTTTACCGTATATACTCGCACATAAACCTCCATCGCTTATAAGTTAACCCCGTGAAACGGCTTTAAAATGACCACAAACTAAATGAAATAAGAACCAAAAATAGGAATGAAACCTATACAACAATAATTATTTAATTTTGCAGATTATAAAGTTTAATATACTGATAATAAAGATACAAATTAAACTTTTCCAAACCATTTACTGTACCATCATTTAGCACTCCAATGGTAGACACGAATACATTTTCGTAATTTGTAATAATTTCCTTCTTGAACTCAATCATTGTCATCACTGTTTTTGACTTTTCCTTATCACTAAGATTCTTGGGACCCATTACTATTGGCAAAAGGAAATCAAAGACACTAAACCACAATAAAATGAGATGTGGTCCCTTTCAAATACGATCGAGACGGTCCCTGTGTTCATTTTGTTCTATGCTCATACAAGCCGACCCCCTTGAATTCAGTACTGTGTTTTATAGTTCAACATTTGACTTGTATGGAAAAATATACAGTAAATAGATTTTTAATTTAGTTCAACTTAATATATTTCTTTTTGTTTATTATTCTTGTTTTGCGGACCTTTTTTTATTTGCTCTTTTTTGAGGATATTCATTTTATTCATTATTTTCATTTATATATATTTTTTTGTTTACGTTTTTTGAAATCATTATTTATTCATTCCTTCGTTTTTGGTCCTGCACAGAAGCGAAACAAGCAACCTACAAAAAAACTCCCCAATAACTTTATTTCCAGGATATATATGCCAACAGCAATATTCCTGTATTTGTCATTTTAATTATTATTATTATTTTTGCGCCAAGTTAATTTGTCCCTAAGGCGCAGTGTTTAAGTGTGGAAACTCTCTTCTGTTTGTTGTTGAATAAGACGTTAATTAGGTGGCGAATGTTTCTATTTCTTCCCTGACTCAACTCCAAAATCTCTTCTTTGACAATAGTTCTCAACATTCAAGTCTCAACTCCATGAGTCACTAATGTCTTGTGTTTAGCAGTGTTGGGCATGTTACTTTAAAAAAAAAAAAGGATTTTAGTTACTCACTACTTCTTCCAGTAAGTAACTTAATTAATATATAGTAAAAGTAACTATTTCAGTTACTTTCAAAAAGAGAAGTTGTTGCACAAAGACTTTGAAATGTTCTGAGCAGTATTCAAGCCAATTAAATAAAAAGAACAGACAGGTAGTTGTGTTATATAACCTTGCCATATTTATTGCACCTCACCAGCAATAAATTTATCCGACACTAGAAGTGCAACAACAACAAACAGTAAGCAATAAAATAAAATAGCAATCAGCAGTAAACAATATGAAGTGAGTTTAATAAATTAATTTTAATTCTCACAACCTGAGATACCTGGTCAAGTAGACATAGCCTACTGCAGTGATTTCCAACCACCGTGCCGCGACACACTAGTGTGCCGAGAGAAATTATCCAATGTCACTTTTTAAAATCTAAAATTTCATAAAACATTTATGAATCATTTTCTGCAAATATTATGTCATTGTCAAGTGTCTGTGCTGTAAAAACTACTGGTATTATAAATTATACTGTAATTAAACATACTGTTCAGTGTCATTTTATAACATTTTTGGTTAGTGGTGTGCCGCAAAATTTTTCCAATGTAAAAAACATGCCCTGGCTCAAAAAAGGTTAAAAAAACACTAGCCTACCGTACAAGTATTTTGTTCACAACAAAAGTCAATTGTAAAGCAATACAAAGTGAGTTTCAATTTATAGAATAAAACACAATCTGTAGTCGGATAACTGCTCATGTAGACATATGCTACTTTATTTTCGCACAACAGTACTAAACAGATCAACAATATGAAGTGCATTTAACACTGCAGTGTAAAATAAATACATCAAACTCTCACAACCTGAGACAACTGGTCAAGTAGAAATAGGCAACTGCATTTCAAATACTATGTCTGCAACGAAAGTCACCAGTAAAACAATATAAATTGACAATCAGATCTCGCTCTACTTCTTTCACTCCCTAACATCTCTCCCTCCCTCTATATCCTCACCCTTTCTCTATGCCCCCCTCCTCTCTCTGTCAATGACTGCTGAAAAAACTTCTCTTAGAGAGGAGAAAGCAGCATTTTTGGAAGAATTAGTGCTTAACGACACAGTAACCACTGAGAGAGAATTCTTTACTAGTTACCTCAACTGAGATGTATAAGTATTGTGAATTTAATAGTGCTCTTACTCAAAATATTAGAACTACTGAGGCATCTTTACGCCAGGTAGAGTTAAGCTGACGCGTTTGGAGCGTGGCTAGATGTTACCTGAAGTCATCTATCTGAAGGTAATGACGCTTGGAGCGGTCTTCAAGTTAACTGGAACAATTTTCTTTTATCTACCTAGCGCCCTTCAAACACCGAATACAAAATAAACACAAGTACAAAAGAGAAACCGACAACAAATAAACCTAGAGTTGTGTCCTGGGTTAGCTTAAGGAAACGGTCAAAAGCGTTAGCCCTTCTGGGGTCAGATACCTGTCTGACCACACAAACATTCCAACCTTTATACAAATTAATGTGCGCCACGCCATAGGCTAAACAATAATAACGTTCAAAGAAATACATTTTGGCTCCTACACTGGATACAGCTTTCACAAATACCATTAAAGGGACATTGTGTATTATTTAGGTTAAAAAAAACAACTTAATTGAAACACATCAGTATTGATTAAATGAATAATCAAAAATACATTAACTATTATATAAACAAATGTATTTTTTTCAAATACTAATCGGTCGAGAAATATACTTAATCACCTGAGGGAGCTGATATGGTTGTCCATGTCGCTGATTTTTCGTCACTCCTATTATTTCCCTTTTTTCTTTTTCTACTTTTTTTTCTTCTTCTTTTTAGTCATATTTTTATTTCATTCTTTCTCTATTTCTTTGTTTCCTTCTTTTTCTCTAGCTTTTTTCTTCTTTTGTTTCTTTTTCTCTTATTTTTCTATTCATTTGTATTTCCTAACTTAGTTTTCATTTTTCTTTTCTTTTTCCCTTTAATGTTTTTCCTTTTCTGTTTTTTCCCTTTTATCTATTTTTTTTCTTCTCTTTTCCTCTTTTTCTTCATTATTTTCTTTATTCTTTTATCCATTTCGTTTCCATCTTTTATTCCTTCTTTTTCTCTAGCTATTTTTCTGTTCTAATTGCCTTTTTCTTTTCGTGTTTTCTGATTTTTTTACTACACAATGCAGCGGCAGCTAGGGATTGAATACTACACACTGTTCCTTGAATAAAATCAAGCCAAGGTACATTTTTCATGGACTGCAGCACACCTATGATTCTGCGATTGTCCCACAAATCCTTAAAAATGCCCACAAGAAGCCAAAGCTGCACAGCAAGCGCATCCAATTTCAACTCCAGCAAAAAACAACAAAGACGAAAGGAAAAGTGTGGTCAGGCGTGTCCAAAAGCAAAACAAATAAAGAAAAATGTTGACAAGCACATTAATTAATGGGAGGATTCATCCACAGAGCAAAGTGTCAAAGTCGCTAAATGCCAACGCTGATTATCATAGTTCAGCCGGGGGAGGCGCCGCCAAGTTTGAGCGCCAGCTTCCCGGCCCATTCGAGCTTGGCAGCCGCTCCAGCGCTCCAAAGAACCTCCTGAGGGCGACGCACAAACACACAAGAGATCGCTACCTTTTCCACGAGCCGCATTGTTTGGCGTGTATATGCCACGCGACAAACTTTCGCTTGTGGTTTTTTTCTGCTACGTTTTCGTCGGTGAGATAAAATACCATTTCCAATTCAGGTGATGTTATCAAATACAGTGGTACCTCTTATTACAAGGCTAATTCGTTTCAAGATCGTGCTCTTAGCTCGAATTGTTCTTGTAACGAGCGAATTTATCCGATAAAAATTCAATAAAAAGTAAGTGTCCCGTTCCCAAACTCCCAAAAGGATCAAAGTGAACCATAAATAGCGATTAAACACATCTTCACATTACCCTGATTTTTGCTAACATGCATTGGCTCCCTGTTAAAATGTGATTTTAAGTAGGGGGTACTAGGTTCCGTAGGAGTGACAGCTCAACTTTTGATGATACATTAGCACTTATCGTATACTTAAAATGAAAGTTGATGTAACCTTAAATGAACGTGAATACACAAAATAGAGTTTAGCCTGTTTCAGTGTTCACTTATCACTTTCTTTTGCCCTTTTTAGCTGAACTTTATCACTTCTGACCAATATTTAAAAAAAAAAAACGTATCCAGGTAGATTTGTCTCCCCTTTAAAATGTTATAACCCTTCAGGCTAGAAATAACTATCTACATTGGGGTATTTTGACCATGGAATGTCCACGCCTTTGCTGTGTTATAACTTTGTAGTTTCCGATTTTTTTCATTTACCTTCAACCACTCAAAATATTCATGAGGAGCTTAGCGACGTATGCCCGTAGAGTGTTATTTTCTATACTTTCTCTTTGATGATAACGCAACAATCAAAAAGACAAAATTTGTAAAAAAATAAAATAAACCTCCCAAGGGTTAAAGAGAGCTGTCGCACGACCAGTTCTCAGTTTTTCTGGATGTTTTCTTTTTTTTTTTCAACAAAAGCAGCAACTCTTTCCCACTTAGCCAGCACTCTCTAATCTCCCTTGTAGATGCCAACTTCTCTGGTTCTTCCTCCTCTTCGCTGTTTTTTTGCAAGAAGTGCTGTATATAACTGTCCTCGCAAATTCTTTTGTGACTTAGTGATCTGCACTTGCTGCTTTCTGATTGATTGTACTCCTTTGCTTGGTCACTCACAAAAACAATGCACTTGTCTTTTTGATTATTCATTGCTTTGATTTTCATGTTATCATTCTCCTTTTTTTCTCAGACACCTGTTTCATGGCTAAGGTCACACAAAGTTGCAAAAAGGAGATGCTATAAAATCCAAATAAATAGATGCGATAAAAACAAACTTGCTGCAGAAAAAAGGTACACTAAAGCAATAACCAAGTGTCTAATTGAGCGAGGCGCACGAGCAGACAATACCGAGCTGATGGAGGTGAGAGCTCACAAGCAGAGAGCGGTCTCTAGTGGTAGCCCCTGGGACTGCTCGTGAACTAGATTTTCCCTCGTGTAGGAAGCAAGATTTTTGTTCAAAAAATACATTGTCCACCGAAATTCTGGTGTTTAGAGGTGCTGGTAGGAAGACGTACCACTATATGTGCAAAAGCGTGCGTGTGTGTGTGTAGGTGAGGCACGGATGTAGTGCTCCTACAGAGTGGGCCGACACCATCCACACACACTCTGGGCCACATGAGCGGAGGTGGGCTACATGCCAAGCGCCCCAGTGGAGAATTGAATGCAGACACACACGCACAAACACAAAAAGACTAAAGTCACAGAATTGTTTACGAACTCTAGAGATTATGCACCTGTACACATCTCATTTTTCGGGGGGTGCCAAACTAAAAAGAAACCCACACGTTTCACGCTGGCTAGCAACAACAAGGATGCAAATAAACTATTTGTGTCCAGATTGAGGTTGTTTTCTTCGTGAAAGGAAGCCATTTTTCAAGGGGGGGGGTTAATTTAGTCAAACTAGGATAAAGTCACAATTTAAGTTTGCTTGTATTAATATCTTTGTTCTGACAATACACAAAATGATTTTGTTACTGCATTGTGTTCCTTGTGTTACACTTTCTTACTTTCTTGTATAGTACTTTTGGCTGTATGTGTCTTACTAATCCTTTGTTTGGAAGCTCATTAAACAATCTATGTTCTCTGTTGAGACAGTTTCTTAAAGAAACCACACACAAACTGTGAACAGCCAGCCAAGCCCCTAGAGAAATTTGATTGGGTGAGCAGTAGTAATGAGTGTATCTCCGCACATAATGAACTCCCCTAAATACTTTGTGTCCTTCTCGTAGGCAGTACAATATTTTGTGACATTTTTACTAAAGAACTTGAGACACGTTATGATAAAAATCAGCATAAAAACACTAACAACGTAAAAATGCCAGCAGAGTACCCCAGAGCAATTACATCAGGTGAGCGATATGGATGGGCGGTGCTTTGCACAGAATGCAAGCACTCCCTCCTGTCTGTTCCTTGCCCTGTGCCGTCTGCGCCAAAGGAATTACGTCGGGATCCTCGTTTGCAGAGTGCTGTGACATTTTTACAAAAGAACTTTGCTTGCACTTTGTTTTGAAACTGTTATTTCGGCCAAAATTGACAGTCAAAGCAAGCCTCAAAGATCTTAAGTATCTGGGGGCAGAGACAAATTTTAGGTGGTATATTTGTTTTAATGTGAAACTGGCTCTGGCATTATTATTTCCTTAAATGTCACACAGTGAAAATGCGCTGAAGAATTTTGTCTGAAGAGTTTGTTTGGTGGTTTTGTTAAGAGTTGTCTTAATGTATATGGTGTTGCTACCGAAACAAAAGAAATATGCCTTAAACATTTTGCTTGCATGGCTCTTTGAAGTCAAAAGGGTTCTGACCCTTAGGTTAGATAATAAGCATGTTAAAACTTGGAAAAATAATTTTGTGTTAAAAACAGGATGAACTCTGCTCTTTCATTGACTTAAAACATTGGTATTTTATAGTCATACAGGCAACCTTTGGCCTATGGTTGTAATGTCATTCTCATGCATTGTGAGTGTGTACCTGTTCTTCATGGTGTAGTGCACACGTCCATGCTGAACACACTGTTTCTCCATGTCAGAGCAGCGTGCTCTCATATTCTTGACTGTGTCCTGAAGGTGTTGATTCACCACAGCCAGCTGCTCCACTTCCCGCCTACACACACACCCGCACACCAAGATGAAAAAAAAACAAGTAGGAGATTACTGTTACGAGATAAAACTCATTTAAAAAAGCAAGGAAAAATGCATTTTGTTAACAATTAAGTCATTAGAATTCGCTCCTGACGGTTTATTCTCTCCTGGTAAAAAAAATAAATAAATCCGCTTTTCTTATTTTTTAAGTATTTTTACCTAAATAAAGTGATTTGTTCATGTACCAGCTCAGTAGCCTAGATGGTAGGGCGCCCGCTTTGAGACTGGGAGGTCGCTGGTTCGCGCCTCGGCCGAGTCATACCTAAGACTTATAACATTGGTAAAATGGCGGCGCCCTCTGTTGGCTGCGGCTGCATCGGCTCGCTACAACGGGTCAGGTGTATCGACATTTCGTTCTGTGTACATTGTTACAAAGAATGACAATACAAAGGAAATTATTATTATTATGTATTGTTGTTGCTATTCTAAAAATACATATTTTTTTTGTTTTTGCCTGAATAGAATGTGCAAAAAATGAATGAATGAAAACTTTATTTGAACATTAAAATAAAAACAGAACCAAAACAATAACTCAACAACAAAATAATGTCACATAATATGTTCGAAAAGGTGTAGTAAGAAGCAAATGCTTATATTCCCTACCCCTTCATCTTCCCTATTAAATACACCAATGATATAACAACAATTGTAATAATATCAGGGTTGGGTAGGGTTACTTTAACTTGATTACTTTTGGATTACTCCAATACCAAATATTCTAATAAAAGACAAAAGAAACTAAATATGAATCAAATTCTGACTCACAACACGTGGTAAGCTTTTTCTCCTGACTTTGATCTTTTTGATCTCCGGCAAAACTAACATAAAATGCGACAGAAACAAAATGAAAATAAATCCAAACAGCTTGCCAACATCATTTTTGCCGTTCCATGTATTCTGTTACTCCCCAAGCCTGCACAAAATTTTGTAATTTTATTCATATTTAGTTTCTTTTGTCTTTTATTAGCATATTCGGTATTGGAGTAATCCAAAAGAAATGGAAAGTAATCCAGTTAAAGTAACCCTACCCAACCCTGAATAATATAAATAACAACAGTTACAATAATAGCAACAATAACACAAAGTTAACCATAGTTATAGACCACAGGTGTCAAACTCACCGGCTCGTGAAATCCTTTTATATACATCTACTGTAATGGCCCGGGTCTATGAACAATGTTCACTCTAAATTGCGCGCGTGCGCAATCGCACACTAAGCGCACATTCTCAGCCCACAAGAAAATCTAGCCAGCTCACAAAAATCAGGGCTCGAAATTGCTAATTAAGAAGCGAATTAAGTCAAAGTTACAGTGCATGAAGGTAAAAATACTCATGTTCCCCTGACGCTGTTTTCTAAATGCGGTATTTTGAAGTCAATGTCGAAGTAGAACGAAGTTGAGTAAAGTCAGTAAAGTTTATCGAGAACCGGCTTCTTCGGCTCGGCTCACTAAAGAGAACCGGCTCTTTCGGGTCCCAAACGGCTCTTCAGGTTGTTTTTGCTTCTTTAATCCCTACACGACCAAATATTATGTAAAATTATGCACAAAATGACTAAAAGGAAGGGGGAATAGAACAAAAAAGAAAAAAATATTAAAATGAAAAAGTAGTGAAAAGCTGAGAAAAATAGAGACAAAAGGAAGAGAAAAAAGAAGGAAAAATTCAGAAAAAAAGCCAGAAAAAAAAAGAAAAGAAAGAAAAAAAGGAAAAAAAAGTAAACAGAGAACAAAAAGAAAAAAGTAACAGCTATGGCAAAATAAACACAATGATTTTTTTTAAAGGAATTTCAAAAAAATTGGAAAAAAAACAGGGAAAAAGAAGAAAAAGTTTGTGTTGCATTCAAATAATTTCTAATTATACCAAGTCAATCTTGTTGCCAACATTGTACTTCCACTAAAGAAATGTGATTAAATACAGTTCTGTATCATGCAACCGACTAAATAAGCCCCCCAAAATGTTAGAATTATGCAACAAAAGATACCAGGAAGAAAAAAAAAGAAAATCTTGTGAAAGAATTGTTGTAAAAACAAATGACGCTTGTAGGGTGTACAACCTTTGCAATAATACATTAGTCAATTCATTCAAAAGTGAAAACATTTTTTGCATTGCTGGAAACTCGGCAAAATGCAACTTGATGTCAAGTTTTGGACATGTTTGATAATCAGTTGCCACACTTGGGGTTGCTGTTGCTCACTGTTGTTTCAAGCGTTGCTCAGACCCGTGGAAAATTAGAGGGAACATTGGCTATGAAACCCTGATAACTTTCAAATTGTACTCGGATACTAAAAACCACAATGGCCGAGAAAATTATGTTAACTGACATTGCCGGTAAACCCGTGTGTCTTATTTGTGGAGATTTTGTGGCCGTAATTAAGGAATTTTATGTAAAACAGCACTACAAGACAAAACTTCAGAGTAAGCTGAAAAACCTTGAATCCAGAGAAAAGATACACAAAGAGTTAAAAAAGAATACGAAGATGTTTTTCACCAATGCAAATTCCCAAAGTGAAAAGCACAAATTTTATTTATATTTTCCGTTTTTTCATATTTTCATTTTGACAGGAGATATCTTTATGGAGAGCAACGATTTTTAATTCATTTAATGTTTAATTGTGTTTATTATGGAATAATATTCCTGACTGTTTTAAATTCATATTTATTTATTTATTTAAAGGAAAGTGTTTTCAATGAATATTCATCCTGTTCGGCCCACGACCAAAGGTGTGGTTTGAGTTATGGCCCTCTGTATAATTGAGTTTGACACCCCTGTTCTAGACACATCATTCCCAATCTATCGTATCACTTATACCCCATTTTCTTCATCTCTGTATTCCGCCAGGAATGTTTTTTTTTTGTATTCAAATTTGAACAAGTGAATAGTTGGACATTGTTTGATCTCGTCTTGTAAATTGTTCCAAAGTTTGACTCCACACACAGACACACACATACTTTTCATGGTGGTTCTCACCTTTGGGATTATGAATTTACTACAGCCCCTTAAGTTATAATTTCCCTCTTTCCAAATGAATAATTTACTGATGTTTTCTGGCAATATGTTTTTGTTGACCTTAAATAGCAGTTGTGCGGTGAAAAATTTTACTGAATCATCTCATTTTTATAATTTGGACTGCAGGAATAAAATATTGATAATAAAAATAAAAAATATGAGAAAATAAAAATATGTCACAAACTAGAGACACGTGTTTTTGAAATAGCAGCAACTATATTGGAAAAATTAAATAGGCCTAAATGATATTTTTCTCTTGTGCATAAGGGACTGAAATGGTAGATTAAAAAAAAAAAATCCTAGAGCCCTTTTGCCAAAATGTTAAAACCAATGCCACCCACGACTCAAAAAGATTGCCCACCCCAGCTTTAGAGCATACAAAATGAAAAAATATATGCGGTAAAAACATTTACTCACAATGTGTAAAATAGCGGTTATCATTATCAATAGGAATTAAAAGGAAAGGAATTACACATTTCGGATAAAATCTTGACTTTTTAAAAAAAGACAAATCAACGCCATTAAACTTGAGATCGAATGTGTCTGTGTAGGCTTGTGAGTTACCGTTCTCACAGTATTAAAAGCACAACTTTCCTTGCAAGGTGAAAAAAGGTCTGAACATTTTGAGGTGCGTTTGAACCTGGAGGGCACCCGAAGCCTATTTTCTGCTTCAACAGCAAAACCTCATCGTTCCCAGCGTGTGTGCGCATGTACATTGTCACTGCGGTTGTCCAGCAGGACTTTAACCGCTACACTTGGCTTGGACTCCAGTAGCTCAAACAGCCAGAGGCCCACACACAAAACACACACACTGATGCCACTGTAGTGCAGCTCACCTACTTCACTCACACTCCATTGTGGGCAGTTATATTTAGGGAGGATTTCCAAAATGAAATTTTAAACAAGAAAGGCCTGAATATGGTGTGAAACCAAAAGAAAAGACATTTAGTGAAGTTTCAGATGGATAGGTTATATGTAAGAGACTGCCCCAAGGCAATAAGAGCATTTGAAATTTGGGTTTAAAAAACCTATAAAGGGAGTAAACCATCAGAAAAAACATGCGTGCCACATTTGTGTGATGGAATGTATTTTAGTATCATATTTGATTTCTTACCAATTTTGTTCCACCGCAGTTTTAGATGATATTTGGGCCGAGTATTTGAGTGAAAAGTATTGCAACTGCAAATGCAACAAGGAATGTGATGGAGGTCTGGCTCATTGGCCTTCATTGAGGGCTTGGTTCTCTTCCAAAACAAGAACACTTCCTCCACCAATAGGTTCGCTTTTGACTTATTTTCTTGATAGCGGAAGTCAAAAAAACTACTGAGAACTTCCCTCAATCAGGGCAGCTGCTTTCCCATCATCGGCTGGGGGTTCTGCTGGCCAATGAACCAGATCTCTTTTTACTCAATTACTCGGCCCAAATAGCATCTAAAACCAGAAGTGGGTAGTAACGGAGTACATTTACTCTGTTATATTTACTTGAGTAAGTTTTGGGAATTATTTTACTTCTAGGGGTATTTTTAAATCCTTATACTTTTAAATTTACCTGAGTAAATTTGTGAAGAAAAACGTTACTTTTACTCCGCTACATTAGGCAACATTGAACATTGATTTATTTAATAAATCCCCTCCACGTAAGTACGTGTCTGTATGTCTCCGCTACGGCGCATTTATTTTGACGCAGAACTCCGCCAATCCAACGTAGCAGCCTCGACACATGACCATATTGAACTTCAGCGGGGGAAATTGTGTTTATGGATTAAACAGATCGAAAATGTCGGTTAGCAATACCGACTATGAAAAAACAGAAGAGGAGGAGCACCCCTGGCCTCACATCAAAAGCATGTTCCCCTTAAAAAAGGTGCGAAACACCAGCTACAATTTGCAATGTTCAAGTCAATGGAATAGCCTGTTGTTCTGCTTGCAGAGCCTGCTAAGTATTGGGGCTTTAAATGTGCTACTTGGTGCTACATGTGCTTAATTCATTTATTTGATTTAGACTAATTTTATTTTATTGTACAGGGAGTGCAGAATTATTAGGCAAGTTGTATTTTTGATGATTAATTTTATTATTGAACAACAACCATGTTCTTAATGAACCCAAAAGTCTCATTAATATCAAAGCTGAATATTTTGGAAGTTGGAGTGGGGCTTTTTTAGTTTTAGCTATTTTAGGAGGATATCTGTGTGTGCAGGTGACTATTACTGTGCATAATTATTAGGCAACTTAACAAAAAACAAATGTATACCAATTTCAATTATTTATTTTCATCAGGGAAACCAATATAACAGCTTAACATTCACAAATATACATTTCTGACATTCAAAAACAAAACAAAAACAAATCAGTGACCAATATAGCCACTTTTCTTTGCAAGGACACTCAAAAGCCTGCCATCCATGGATTCTGTCAGTGCTTTGATCTGTTCACGATCAACATTGCGTGCAGCAGCAACCACAGCCTCCCAGACACTGTTCAGAGAGGTGTACTGTTTTCCCTCCTTGTAAATCTCACATTTGATGAGGGACCACAGGTTCTCTATGGGGTTCAGATCAGGTGAACAAGGAGGGCATGTCATTAGTTTTTCTTCTTTTAGACCCTTTCTTGCCAGCCACGCTGTGGAGTACTTGGATGCGTGTGATGGAGCGTTGTCCTGCATGAAAATCATGTTTTTCTTGAAGGATGCGGACTTCTTCCTGTACCACTGCTTGAAGAAGGTGTCTTCCAGAAACTGGCAGTAGGACTGGGAGTTGAGCTTGAGTCCATCCTCAACCCAAAAAGGCCCCACAAGCTCATCTTTGATGATACCAGCCCATACCAGTACCCCACCTCCACCTTGCTGGCGTCTGAGGCGGACTGGAGCTCTCTGCCCTTTACCGATCCAGCCACGGGCCCATCAAGACTCACTCTCATTTCATCAGTCCATAAAATCCGTCTTGAGATTTTTCTTGGCCCAGTCTTGACGTTTCAGCTTGTGTGTCTTGTTCAGTGGTGGTCGTTTTTCAGCCTTTCTTACCTTGGCCATGTCTCTGAGTATTGCACACCTTCTGCTTTTGGGCACTCCAGTGATGTTGCAGCTCTGAAATATGGCAAAACTGGTGGCAAGTGGCATCTTGGCAGCTGTACGCTTGACTTTTCTCAGTTCACGGGCAGTTATTTTGCGCCTTGGTTTTTCTACACGCTTCTTGCGACCCTGTTGACTATTTTGAATGTAACTCTTGATTGTTCGATGATCACGCTTCAGAAGCTTGGCAATTTTAAGAGTGCTGCATCCCTCTGCAAGATATCTCACTATTTTTGACTTTTCAGAGCCTGTCAAGTCCCTCTTCTGACCCATTTTGCCAAAGGAAAGGAAGTTGCCTAATAATTATGCACACCTGATATAGGGTGTTGATGTCATTAGACCACACCCCTTCTCATTACAGAGATGCACATCACCTGATATGCTTAATTGGTAGTAGGCTTTCGAGCCTATACAGCTTGGAGTAAGACAACATGCATAAAGAGGATGATGTGGTCAAAATACTCATTTGCCTAATAATTCTGCACTCCCTGTATATTAAAGCACTTGAATTTAAGTTGATTATTTTAATCTACTTTTAAATCAAATGTATTTTTTGTTGATTGGATGGATTTTGATTGGTTGTTTTAAAAATAAATTAAAAAATACGACGTTGCAACAGTGACTCAGTACTTAAGTAATTGTTTCATCAGGAACTTTTTTACTTGTACTCAAAGTATTTGGATGACTACTTTTACTTCTACTTGAGTTATATTATTCTGTAGCAATGGTACTTTTACTTGATTAAAATGCTTGGCTACTCTACCCACCTCCTCCTGAAACTGAGTTGGAACCAACTTAGTGATAAAGAAAATATGATACTAAAATACAGTAAACCACAGAAATGTAACACACGTGTTTCTCTAGATGTTTTACACCCAATTAAAATCTTAAAAAACAAAAACTTCAAATGAACTTTAAAAAAAAATAGTTTTTCTTTAAAGCGCAGCTCTAACTGCTTATATTGCTGGCTATAGAATAGAAGTGTGTTTTAAGCTTAGATTTAAACATTTACACTGAGGTTGCAGATCGAATCTCAGGGCCAAGAGCATTCCACAGCACCGGGGCCCGAATGGAGAACGCTCTTGAACCTGTGGATCTCTTCTTGGCTCTTGGGATTAATAGTAGATCAGCATTTTCAAAGCGATCAACTGTTCCAATCACTCTATTAGAGAAAAAATAGAGTTGTAGAAATAATTGGAAACTCAAGAGAGCCATGACATTATGTTCTTCACAAGTGTATGTAAACATTTGACCACAACTATGTATGTTTTATATATATATAAGGACCACCATATTTGACTACTGTACAAAATGTCTTTGGGGTGCCTTTTAAATATGTCTGATCTGAAGTTTTTTGTCATGGTTTCACACCATATTCAGGCCTTTGCTGATGAAAAATCAAACGTTCGAAAATACACAAACACAAAGGCTCACTCGGTTATGAGACGGACGAGACAAAAATTGTGTTGAAGGAGTTTATCAAAAGTGTATTGAAGGAATTGATCAAAATGGAGAGCTATCGCTCGTGTCTGGGCAAACACGAGCGTAGGCTATGTGTGTGTTGCGGCTGGTGAAGCCAGCGCGGTCGGTCTGGCAGGGCCAGATTGGAGGCCATCATGTGACTAATGCGCAGCGCATCTCCAACAGCTGACAGAACGCTGGGCCCAGGGTCACTGCCGTACACCGACTCACATACATGGAGATATAACACACACTCGTACAAACAACAACAGGCACGCTCGTACTTGCGGCAGATGGAGAAGCAGGCAGGCCTGCTGTGACTACACTAGCATCAGGTTGAACAAGAAAACAGGTCAGGCGGGAAGGGGACATGTAGAATGTCCACACTAGTATGCCGTTAAGTATAATGATACATTATTTTGAAGGCATTTCTGCAATACCACAAACAGTGGTTCCCTAACCTGGGTTTGGTGAGTCAGTCTAGGGCAGGGGTAGGGGTAGGGAACCTATGGCTCGGGAGCCATATATGGCTCTTTTCATGAGTACATATGGCTCAGAAATAAAATGTAACTATTGCACATCTCTCTGTGGCGTTTCAAAGTCAAGTGATTTCATCCCGATTTTGGTCCATATAAAGCCCAAGCAACTTAATGCAGAAGTTCGATAAGAAACCATTTAAACTGATAAATAAAAACGCTGGCAAAAAACTTTGATTGGGTGAGGAGTACAGGTGGGCAGATCCCTGCACACAGCGCAAGGCACTTCCTTCTCTCTCTCGCTCAGTGCAGTCTACACCGAAAGTGAATATGACGATATGCTTATCGTTTGCAGTAATTTGTGACATATTTACAAAAGAACTTTGCATGCACATTGTTTTGAAACCGTTATTAAGGACAAATTTCATGGAAAAAAATTGCCTCAACACTCTTAACTTAAAGGTGGAAGACAAATTGTAAATGGCATATTTACATTGATTTGGGGCACAGGATTTGGCATTATTATCATTTTATACATTTGATTAAATCATCAAATGACATCCAGTGAAATAAAATGTGCTGAAGAATTAGCTCTTGTCTAGAGAGCGTGTTTGGCAGTTTTTCCAATTTTGTCTGAAAATATATGCAGGGATCAGAATGGAGATTTTCATTTTCAGCTGAAATAGCCAGGGTCCAGGGCGGAGCCCGGTGGGGGGCTCAGGGGGGCAAAATTTTGTTTATCCTGTTCTAAATATTGTATAAACACAAAAGATAAAATCATTTCATAAATAAATAGATTTATAAATACCTCAGATTGAGATTTTCTGTCACACAGGGGAACCAGTGGTTGACTGCTGCTAGTATTTGAAGTGGAAGGATTTGAAACGGCCAATAATGTTGAACCGGTGGCTGCCGATTTTAAATGCGGATCCGAGTGCATAATTTGATCGCCGGCAAGCTATTTTTGCTTTGTGCTTGTTCATTTTAGCATGATCGATCAGTGCCACACAACCCCGCGTACCATAATTGATCAGATCGACACAGTATAGACACTTTGCTTTCCCTGGAACATCACACTTTGCGATGAACTGGCTCAAAGTTTCTGTAACTTCCTCGATCTTTGCGCCGATTTTAACGTTTACTGTGACAGTCTTCTCCAGCCATGACCACTTAAATTTATTCTTGATTCCTTTATCAATCTCGGAGACAAAAGCCTCGTCTTCTTTTCTTAGTATTTTCATATTTACTTTTTCAACACTCATTTCACCGTTTGAAAAGACCGGAAGGAGCGCCATGTTTGAGAAAGCCAATGCTCTGAACAAAAGCTCCGCTGATTTTTTATCAGCGAACCTATCGACCAATGGTCTAAATGCTAACTTGGGGTGATGAAACAGTCACGTATCATACCTCACCCCCCCAAAATATTTTCTCATCGAATTTAGACGATTTACGGGAATGACCTTTGGGGTTCAAAAACAGCGGAAATCCGCGGATCCGCAGAAAATTCGGATCCCTGTATATGATGTGGCTCTCTCAATTTCTTTTTAAAACATTTTTTGCTCTTATGGCTCTTTGGGTGAAAAAGGTTCCTGACCCCTGGTCTAGGGCATGAAAGGCTCTGATAAAAACTTTCAACTATTCTCAAATATACATTTTTAAATTTTCTTCATAAAACAAGATCTAAATGTAAATAACATTATGAATTAATAAGAAATAAACACTACACACTGGGCTAATCACCCCATGCGCCGCGAGTTTTAGATACCTGGTTTAGAACCATCCAACAAATGCTTTTTGTGTCAAACAACCCAGAAAATTGTGTCGATTTTGACCAAGGTACTGGGTTGGTCCTGTTTGAATACATTTTTGTTTTATACCGCTAGCAAGTGCCTAATAATACACACTGTCCTTTTTAACTTTAATATTAAGTCGGGTCTCAAATCATTGTCTCGTGGGCCACATTGCCCCTGGGCCATGAGTCAGAGATGCCTGGTTTAGAACAACCCAAACAACTGGGTCAGTTTTGGTTGAATGAATGTATTTTTTACCATTAGGAGGCGACTAACAATACCAACTGTCCTTTTTAACATTCACATTAAGGCAAGGGCCTCAAACTATCATCCTGTGGGCTGCGAGACCCACTGATTTGCATTTCTGTAATTTGTGAGTTCATGCACAATGTCAGTTTGGTTCTGCACAGTTCATTTCGTGCACCAGTATAAAGGCTATGTCTTTAATCAGATTTTTTTTAAAGAAAGACCTGGATTGAGAATAAAAATGTTACATACTGTGAATTGGTAAAAGTAACATGATTGTTGCTGATTCTGATCCATTTCTGGCAATTCAAAAGATATTTAAAAAGTTGCATGCCTCTTTAGCATTGACAGGATAAAAAGTCAGTTTTAGTAGGTAGCATTGAGTATTTAAAAATAAAAATAAGCCTAAGTAGCTGGCAGTTATCATTGCTGTAAAGTGAAAACAAACTAGCTGAAATTCATTTTTATTTTTTCATTACTTAAATTGTCTCTAAGTGGTTTATTGGAAAGCCTTTGTCTTTAACCAGTCATCTCTTTCTTTCCCGGTGAATTGTTCATTTTGTGATGTGATGTTTTGTGCAACATAATATAAATACAAAAAATAATTTGAAGGATCACACTTTCATAAATCTATTAATATCAAATATAGCATTGCTTTTATTTAAAAATAGCAGTAAAAAATAATTATCCGGGGGAGTAATACTGTTTTTCTGTGTTTTTCAGTGTTAGCGTTTGAGTGTTAATTTTGCGTTATTTCCCCCCTTTTAATATAATTTATGATACAGACACTCCCCTACTTACGACCATTCAACTTACGTAAAACGGTAGAACATTTTGTTGGGGATATTGAAAAATATCCGGACATTGCTGTAAGTTAAATTTTGTATTGTGTGCACCTTTGTCTTAGTAGAGGACAGTGCTTTAGTGCTTCTTCCCACCATGTGGCGCTCTGAGAGGTCACCCAGCATGCACGTCAAAGAAGAAATCCGGCTTCTACTTCCGGGTTTGTGCGTAAATGAAATGAAATGATCTGAAATGATCTGCATTTATATAGCGCTTTTCAAGTCAATGACTTCCCAAAGCGCTTTACATTGTGCTTCACATTTCCCAATAGCGGCCGTGATCTGTGCAGCCATGTAAGGCGCTAACCTGCTTATTGGGGGTATTGGGGTTTCAGTGTCTTACCCAAGGACACTTCGGCATGTAACACGGACAAGCCGGGATTCGAACTGGGATCCCTTAATCCTAAAACGATCGCTCTACCTCCTGAGCTACTGCCGCCCCAAAACATAACAACGTGGACTGTATTCCGAGCGCACTAAAAACTTTTTTATTGTTCAATATCTCGTGCATCCATTCAATATGGTTGGTGTAAAGAAGAGGTGAGCAGTTTCTTTTGAAATAAAAGTGGAATAAGAACGCTTGATGCGGCTGAGAAAATGGTGGGAACGCTTTTTTCGGCCAATTTTTACCATGGAGGAGGACCTCCTGAAGCGCATCTCCCAAAAGTAAGTTAAACTTAATTTAAGCCTTAAACATATTAAGATAAACTTTAAATATACAAAATATAGCACTGAAGTAACTTACGAACAAATTCAACTTACGAACGATCGTCCGGAACCTAACTTGTTCGCAAGTCGGGCAGCGTCTGTAATACATAATCAACTGTAATATACAGATTAAACAACAAAAACAACCTGAAGAGCCATTTGGGAGTCGAAAGAACCGGCTCTTTTTAGTGAGCCAAGCTGAAAAGCCGGTTCTCTAAAAACAGTAGGAATTGCCATCACTACGGACCATTTGAGTTAGATTTTAATTTATTAAACTCATACTTATATTTGTTACTGCTGCTTGTTATTTTATTAAGTTGTGAACTATTTATTTTTGTTGCACTCAAAGTGTAGGATAAATATGTTGCTGGTGAGGTGCAATAAATATTACAAGGTTCTATGACACAACTAAATGTCTGTTCTTCTCTATTTGTCTGATTCAAATACTGATTAGAAATTTTCAAATAATTTGACACTCAACAACTTTTTTAATTTTTAATACTGGAAACAGTTACTTCCCCTGGTAACACAGTTACTAACTCAATTACAGTTTGGAAAAATTAGTGAGTAACTATAACTAATTACTTTTTTTAAGTAACGTGCCCAACACTGATTGTTGGCTGTTCAAATGATGTATAAAATGTTGCATGCATCGATTAGTAAGGCAAATATAGCATTTAATTTATTCTTTCAGGGGGCATGTTGTCTGTTTAAAGTACAATTTTTAAGTAGCAAACAATTCTTTAAATAGCATGTAGGATTTAGAACCAGTATTAATTCAAGTCACATGCCAACGTAAAAATTAGCATTGGATGTGTGTCATTTAGCAATATTCAATTTCAGAGCTTTGGATAAGCATGATGGTGGAATGTGCAGAAATAGTACAGATGAACTTGTTCATAGATGGGACTAATTTGTTTTTTAGGTTTAAAAGGACGCCGTTGAGGTATTGACCTTTTGTTTCCGATCAGCTCCTCCAACGTGGCCCCAAGTGTGCGGCACTCCTCCTTCAGCTTTTTGATAAGGGAATTCTGGGACAACAGGAGTTCATCCAGCTCGCCAGCTACACACACATACAGATAGACACACACACATACATGCAGTAAATACTTTATTGACTTCCAATAAAAAAAAAATCTGTCCTTTCTGGTGGCTGTTCAGAGATGAAATGTGCACAATAGTTGCACGAAATGCACAAAAAAAGCACATATGTTTTTAAATTATCCGTTGAAATGTGGCAGGGTCGTCCCCTTTGCCGCTTCCTCTTGTTTGGGAACAATCCGACAGAGGGCTTTCATCCCGCCTTTGAAAGCAGGAGCGCTACCCAACATATGTTTGCTCCTCTTCAGATAAAAATGGCTAATAACAATGGCTCCGATTTTGGAGAGCAACGAAGGCGCTCCACCTGTTCTTGCGTTCGCGCACCATCCGGCACTGGAGGCGATCATTTCAAAGGCGGACCAGGCCACGTCTTTGAAAAGTTTCTTTTGATTATATTGCATGTCAGAAGAAGTGTTTTTCTTTTAGGTCAAATCTCGTAATAGGCTGCCCTGACGAGAAAGTATTTGTAAAGTTATAGTAAAAAGTTGAATAAAAAGAATAAAGTCTAATACGTTTATTCTGTTTGCAAAGAAATTGCACAGGATGCCACTATTATTTCGACTATCATTGCACAATGTTCAAATCATTGTCACTGTCAGCCATTCATAATGATGTTGTTTGTTTTCCACACCCTTTCCACAGGGCAGATCTGCTTTTTAACCTACGAGATTTAATAAGAAGAAAGTACTCAGGGGAGAGCTTTTGGAACAGCTCTAAAGTTTGGGCTTGCTCCCCTGCTCTTCTTGCAAGTTTGAAAACAAGATTTCTGTTTTTTCTATTTTGAGTGTCTACTGAACTTTGAACTTATCAGAAACTAAATTATACCTGTTAACCTTGGC
Source organism: Urocampus carinirostris (assembly GCF_059441175.1). Lineage (NCBI taxonomy): Eukaryota > Metazoa > Chordata > Actinopteri > Syngnathiformes > Syngnathidae > Urocampus > Urocampus carinirostris. Next base: position 15,653,231 of record NC_142361.1, read on the forward strand.
CACTTGCTCTCCTTATTAATGATTGCAATTCCCCTTGTGATAATAAACCTTACAAACCCAAAGCAACACCTTTTTACTCACAACAAAACAGACTATGTAGAGTACTGCGAAAATATTAGCAATCTACCATCACATCGTTGTCTGCTACCAGTGACCGAGATGATCCGAATTAGAGCAGGAAAGAGTAAGACGAGATCGGTCTAACAATTTTTTTTTTTTTCCAGTACAAAAATTTTTTAACAGCATACACAATTTTACGAAAAAAAACGATGAAAATGTATAAACAGTTTTGCGAGATGAAATGTTTTAGCTTTAAATATGCAACCTTTTTGCCTTTTAAAAAACAAATGACTCCCAGAGTTATGTATTGGTGTTAAATATGCATCATGACATCGATTTGACTTCCGCCCTAAACATGTTTAACATGCCAAACATGTAATAATGCATGCCTAACTTGACAAGCTTCATCTGGTGGGCGCACACACTCACAAATATGCACTGAAACACACACACACTGCAAAGTTTTGGCCAGCGAGTGAAAAAGTTGCAATGAAGAATGCTAATTAGGCGAGCAGGCTTTGAATGCGTCTGGCCACACGTAGGCCAAAAAAGAACCCTGGGACACAGAAAGCCCGGCAGAACTGGCACTGGAAACAAACAACAGCCAAAGCCATAGAGGGGGGGAGCCGAGGGTGGGGGGGAGCTGAGGGTGGGGGGAGAGGAATATCTGATGTCATCTCGAGGCAGCTCTGTATAGCCAGCATGTATTTTAAAAAAACTAAAAACCAGGAATATGAAATATAAAAAAGTGGCGATCAGATGGAAGGAGAGCAAAAAAGCTCATTATGGTGCACGTCTGTGCGAGAGGAAGTGATGCAAGTGACTAAAGGACGGCCACCAAAATCCCCCTTCTCAGCTCCCCTTTTCCACGTTTCCTGCTGTGCTCTGATGTCAGCTCTCTTTAGACAACATGTGTGCCACCGCCACGTGCCAGGAAACAAACTCTTTGTTTAGCGTCCTCTTCCCGCCAAACCTCCATCCAATTTGGGGGAGGAATACGAGTGACTAGCAAGGCATTTTAGTGGCAAAAGAATACGCAGGTAAGTGAAATGAATATTGGGGGATAAGGGAAGGGGGTTCAAAGCCAGATGGTGCCACAGATGTGTAACCAGCAGAAGCGCTGATGTAAATTGCAATTTACCTTAATTGGGGTCGTTTCACAATTGTAATTTTTATGATTTGCATCTCTCCCAAACCCGAGTGTGCATTTTTTTCTTAAAAATATCTCGTGATATAATACATTTTCGCTTTTATTCTATTAATAATTGGTATTTTACCCATGAACAATTTGTTCAGCCTCATGAAATCCGGATTAGTTTTTATTCCATCAAAAAAAAAGTATTTGGAATACCTAAAGTGAAAGTAATTACAAATATATCCTTGGGATTTTTTTTTCCTTGAATATTTTCATGAAGGGAATTAGAAGGGAATTAAACGTTTTTGAGATGAAGTGTTTGAGGAATATGTTAGGAGTGACACGATTGGATAGATTTAGAGATGAAATGGTGAGAGGCAAAATTGGAGTAGTAGTGGAACTGAGCAAGCGTGTGGATAAGAGAGTACTCGGTTGGTTTGGACACATGGAGAAGATGGATGAGGAGCGAATGTTGAAGAAGATCTACAGAGCAGAAGTAAATGGAGGGAGACCAAGTGAGAGGCCGCGATTGACGTGGATGGTGTTACGCGTGCACTGGAGGAAAGATGTCTAAATGTAGTGGAAGCTAGAGCTCTTGTTGGTGATAGGAGCAAGTGGAGAGGTGTTGTAAAAGGATAGTGGGATGTTTAGACGCGTTCTAAGGGATAGGCAGGGCACCTGTATGATGCGGCAGGGGTAAACCAGTGAAAGTTGTCGGGCCCTGCTGTTGAACAGAAGAATGTGTTGTGTCACCCTGACCCAAGTGACCTGGCCACTTCCTTGTGTCCCGTTTCATCTGAAGGGACAAAAACATTCCCAACTTGGGTGCCGAGGTGCTTATCTTGATTGGGTGTCTGGGCATTTGGGTTGGCCATGGTCCATAAAGTTTTGTGTGTGTTTTTTGCTACTTTTTCCCCTTTTTATTTTCTTTGTTTTTGCATGTGTTTGTCTTGCTGTCGGTCACCCCTCTCGAGGTATATGAGCAGGGTAGATAGATTTTCATAAAATTACATTACGTTCATTATGTCTGAATGTTGCACGCGCAAGTACTGCCAAATGTACTGCAAATAGTCCAGTTGTAAAATTGAGGGAAATTGTAGTAGAAAAGTAAAATAATTATCTTTTTATGTCAAAATATTTGTTCTCCTAATAGAAGGTATTTTTTGAAACGTTTCATACTACTGAAAATACATCTTAAAACGAACCCAACAAAAATCCATTAACCATTCTGTTCGAAACAAATAAATATATATTTTCTTAGAATATACTGGACTGTCTCAGAAAATTAGAATATTGTGATAAAGTTCTTTATTTTCTGTAATGCAATTAAAAAAACAAAAATGTCATACATTCTGGATTCATTACACATCAACTGAACTATTTCAAGCCTTTTATTATTTGAATATTGCTGAATTTGGCTTACAGCTTAAGAAAACTCAAACATCATATCTCAAAATATTAGAATATCATGAAAAAGTATACAAGTAGGCTATTCAACTAATCACCTGAATCATCTAATTAACTCGAAACACCTTGCGGGGGTTTCCTGAGCCTTAAAAACACTCAGCTTGGTTCAGTAAACTAAATCACAAGTATGGGGAAGACTGCTGATCTGACTGCTGTCCAGAGGACCATCATTGATACCCTCCATCAGGAGGGTAAGACACAAAAAGAAATTTCTCAAAGAGCAGGCTGTTCACAGAGTGCAGTTTCAAAGCATATCCACAAAAAGTCTGTTGGAAGGGAAAAATGTGGCCGGAAACGCTGCACAACCAAGAGAGATGACCGCAGCCTTAACAAATTGTGAAGAAGAGCCGCTTCCAGAATTTGGGGGAGCTTCAAAGACAGTGGGCTGAAGCTGGAGTCCAGGTATCAAAAGCCACAGTTCACAGACGTGTCCGGGAAATGGGCTACAATAGCCGTATTCCCATCGTCAAGCCACTTCTGAACTCAAGACAACGGAAGAAGCGTCTGACTTGGGCTATGGAGAAGAAGCACTGGACAGTTGCAGAGTGGTCCAAAGTCATCTTTTCAGACGAAAGCAAGTTTTGCATTTCATTTGGAAGTCAAGGCGCCAGAGTCTGGAGAAAGGCTGGAGAGGAGCAAAATCCAAGTTGCTTGAAATCCAGTGTGAAGTTCCCACAGTCAGCAATGGTTTGGGGAGCCATGTCAGCTGCTAGTGTCCACTGTGTTTCATCAAGTCCAGAGTAAATGCAACTGTGTACCAAGAGATTTTAGAGCACTACATGCTTCCATCTGCTGAAAAGCTCTATGGAGATGAGGATTTCATTTTCCAGCATGATCTGGCACCTGCCCACAGTGCCAAAACCACCAGTAACTGGTGCACTGACCATGGCATCACTGTCCTTGATTGGCCTGCTAATTCCCCTGACCTGAACCCCATCGAGAATTTGTGGGGTATAGTTAAGAAGAAGATGAAAGACACCAGACCTGCAAATGCAAATGAGCTGAAGGCCGCTATCGAAGCATCCTGGGCATCAATAACACCTCAGCAGTGCCACAGGCTGATTGCTTCCATGCCACGCCGGATTGATGCAGTAATCCGTGCAAAAGGATTCCCAACCAAGTACTGAGTGCATCAATGGACATTTTCAAATGTTTGATTTAGTTTTGCTGTTATAAAAATATTTTTTTACTTGGTCTGAGGAAGTATTCTAATATTTTGAGATAGGATTTTTGAGTTTTTTTCAGCTGTAAGCCAAAATCAGCAATATTCAAATAATAAAAGGCTTGAAATAGTTCAGTTGATGTGTAATGAATTCAGAATGTATGACATTTTTGTTTTTTTAATTGCATTACAGAAAATAAAGAACTTTATCACAATATTCTAATTTTCTGAGACAGTCCAGTATAAGAAAATATAAGAAAACTTTCAGTAAAATGGAAATTGAGCAAAATGTTGTGGGATATTAGATACTTTTGCCTATTTTCACATATTTTCATTTCAAGTATTTTTTTATTTTACTACAAAGTAATATACATTAAATTAAATAGGAATAGAATACCTTTGGCGAATGTGTCACCCACTGGGAACACTAATTTATTTAAATTCACAGAGGCAGCACTATTCATACATATTACCAATATTGTATTACTTTTCAAATTGCATTCAGTCCAAGCTCCCTCCTAGTAAACCATCCCCCATCCTGGTTCTCCCTACTGTTTTCCCTAGTAGTTGGGAAAAAACAGGGCCTTAGGAGGTAAGGAAAGGGATGGCAAAGATCCAGATGGCGAGAGAGTTGCACGAACAGCGGATCCTGGCCAGCAGCATCCACTTTGACCTGCACTGGTGATCTTTCACACTGCCACATCCTCCTCTGAGAAAAGTGGGCACTTTATTGCTGACACAATTCATTTTGGAAAAAAAATTTTGTTGTTGAGTTTCAGGTACTATAACTAAAAGGCAGAGTACATTAAAAAGCACTAGGAAAGCTACATGGACTTTGAACGTCTATCACTTAACTCTGAGGTATCGGGCCAAAAAAATCCAGCACAACCCGACCCAGGCCCAAGGGTATTGGTAACCAGACCAAGCCCGACCAATGACCTTGATTTGCAAGGCAGAGCCCAAAGCAAACCAAAAGTTCTATATTTTATATGGGGAGACTTGAGAAGAGGAGAGGTGGTTTATGATGACAAATTAACGCCTTGTAACAAAATCGAAGTTAAACAAGACTGTGTAAACATTTATATATTTTATCTTTTTTATATCTTTTACATTTATGGGTCTGCGAAGGTAACATTAACCAACAATTTAACAACATTGACGTAATTTTATAAGAGTTCACAGGAATATTTTAAGGCCGTCTATCATTTTGATGGGTTGAAAATTGGGCCATAAATCACAGCAGCAGTACGTCCTTGGGAATCTAGCGTGGCACTTTAAAAGGAAGATAGACAAAGAAAAACAATGACTTGTGGATAATAGACAGTGACAGATATGAGTTCTTTCAAATATTTTTCTTTTTTTAAGGTAACCCCTTTTTTGTTTGTTTGTTTCTTAGTATCCACACATATCAATTTAGTTGAAATGTTGATAAGTAGGGACATACAGTGCAATTCAAAATAATAGGAGCGCAATATGACTAACCAGAATATCTCAGGTTTTAGTATATTTTTTTTATTGTACATGCCAAACAAGTTACCTGTAGGTGCAGTAGATTCTCAAAAAAACAACACTAGCATTCATAATAAGCATGATCTGAAGGCTGTGCAATTGGGCAAATATTTTAAAGCGTTGCGTTCATAATAAATAGGAGTGTCTGATGTTGACTGTACAAACTCAAAATTATTTTGTATTTGCAAAAAAGGTAGGATTTGGCAATCATGATATTTAGTTGCATGACCACAGTTTTTTTTATAACTGCTTCACATCAGTGTGACATAGTCAACCAACATGTGGCACCTTTCAGTTGTTAATTCCCTCCATGATTGCTTAACAAAATTCCACAATTCATTAACATTTCTTGGTTTTGCTTCACAAACAGCATTTTTGATATTTTATATTTATATGATAAATTCGTCCTTTGCTGTCTCAGTCAGATGCGAAGATTATAATTCACGCGTTTGTTACTTCCCGGCTCGATTACTGTAATGCACTATTCTCCGGTCTCCCGAAGTCCAAAATCAAGAACCTTCAGCTGGTACAAAATGCTGCAGCGAGGCTTTTAACTAAGACAAGAAAGTTTGTTCACATTACCCAGATTTTAGCTAACCTGCATTGGCTCCCTGTTAGCTTAAGATGTGATTTTAAGGTTCTGTTGGTATTATACAAAATCATACATGGACTTGCTCCCTCATATCTTTCAGATTTAATTTCCCCCTATGTTCCGGTCCGGAGCCTTCGTTCTGAAAACGCTGGTCTACTAGTAATCCCAAGAGCCAAGAGAGATCCGCAGGTTCAAGAGCATTCTCCATCTGGGCCCCGGTGCTGTGGAATGTTCTTCCCCCTGAGATTCGATCTGCAACCTCGATGGAAATGTTTAAATCTAAGCTTAAAACACACTTCTACTCTATAGCATATGAATAACCTATATTTTTTGTTGACAATATCTGTGTATTATTTGTTATTGCAACATCCATTGCAGCCTGGTCATCCTGGAAGATGGGTTACCTCATGTGCGGTCCCTTCTCGAGGTTTCTTCATTTTCCTCATGTTGAAGTTTTTGAGTTTTTCCTTGCCCTCATGTAGGATTTAGATCAGGGGATAGTGTAATAATAGTCTGTAATAATAGTCTGTGGTTTGCAATAACCTGTGCAGCCCTTTGAGACTCTTTGTGATTAAGGGCTATACAAATAAACATGGCTTGACTTGATATCACCCCACGATTTCTCAATTGGATCAAGATCTGGGGATTGGGCTGGCCACTTCATAACCTTAATTTAATTCTTTTGGAATCAGGACTTTGCCCGTCTACTAGAGGGGTTTGGGGTCATTGTCTTTTTGTAACACCCATTTCAAGGGCATATCCTCTTTAGAATAAGGCAAAATAAACTCTTCAAGTATCTTGACATACAAAAACTGATCCATGATCCCTGGTATGCGATAAATAGGCCCAACACCAGAGTAGGAGAAACATGCCTACACCATGATAATTGCAACACCATGAGTCAGTCTTCAATGTGTACTGAGGTTTGAATTCAGAGTTTGGGGGTCGTCTCACACATTGTCTGTGGTTCCTGAACCGAAAAAGGACAATTTTACTTTCATCAGTACACAAAGTGTTCCTCCATTTTTCGTTGGGCCAGTTGATGTGTTCTTTGCCGATTTGTAACCTCTTCTGCACATACATTTTTTTAAACAGAGGGACTTTGTGTGGGATTCTTGAAAATAAATTTGCTTCACACAAACACTTTCTTACTGTAACAGCACTTACAGGTAACTGCAGACTGTGTTTGATCGTCCTGGAGCTGATCATTGGCTGAGCCTTTGCCCTTCTGGTTATTCTCTGGTCCATTTTAATAGTTATGTTCCACTCTCTTACACGTGTCTCTGTTTTTTCTACCCATTTTAGATAGATAGATAGATAGATAGATAGATAGATAGATAGATAGATAGATACTTTATTCATCCCCGAAGGGAAATTCACATTTCCAGCAGCATCCCTGAGCTGAGAACAGTACAATAATAAAGCCAAAAGAATGCAATATACAAATACCCAGTGTGACGTGCAAATGCCCACTGTAGCGTGTTATATAGAGTAACTAAATAGTGCTACACAGAATACATATTGCAGTAAGATTCGGTAATATCCAATGTAGGTGGTGTGGTTTAATGTGGGCCTTTACTCTGCCGGGTGGAGTTAAAGAGCCTCATGGCATGAGGAAGAAAAGATCTCTTCAGTCTGTCCGTAGTACAAGACAGTGACAGCAGTCTGTCGCTGAAACTGCTCTTCTGTCTGGAGATAATGCTGTGTAGTGGATGCGATGGATTGTCCATGATTGACCTCAGCTTTTTCAGTGCTCGTCTCTCAGCTACTGTTGTTAGGCTGTCCAGCTCTTTGCCCACAACAGAGCTCGCTTTCCTAGCCAGTTTATTGAGACGAGAGGGCATTTAGGGCATTGAAGATCATTGTAGATGAACAGCCAACCATTTTAGCACCTCTTTATAGGTTCGCCCCTCTCCAAACAACATTTGAAATCAGAGAACGATGCTTTTCCGACCAGCATCTTGAACGAACCAATTTCCTCATATACATGTTTAACCTGTGCTGGCTTTATCATCCTTAAAAATGAGCCACCTGATTTACATCTTATTTAAATTGATGTATTCCGATTGGTTGCCACACCGCTATTTTTTTAACAAAACCCTTTGATATTCTTCCTCTTCCCCTCCTTTGCTCCCTCCAATTGCACAGCCTTCTGAGCATGCCTATTATGAATGCTGGGTCTTTTTTGTTTTATTAGACTCTAGTGTACATGCTGGTAACTTGTCTGGCATGTAACAATAAAAAATATACTAAAAAGAGGGATATTTTGGTTAGTCACATTGCACCGCTATTATTTGGAACAGCACTGTATATAAAAAGAAATAAGGCAGCGAGAGAGCGACCCAGCCCAACCAGATTATACTGACTGACATTTTAGGCCCGACCCAGGCCGAAATTTGGATAGGGTTGGGCTCAGACTTGGGCTTAAGATCTTACCTCTGCTGTGAGGTTCGCACACTATCTGCAATGGTACCAAAATAAATAAGTATACCACACCATGATAAAATCTTCCTAACTGCGACAACAATTAGGCTTTATAGGTTTGCGCACATATAAAATGGTAACGGATTAGTTTTGTAACCATGAGGCTATAACTTGAGTCCTAAGCTCCAATGCTGAACAAAACACTGAAGGGCTTACTGATCGTGGATACTTTGAGGGACTTCTAATTTGGAAATGTATTACAAGAATACTGTAGAATTCTCATTCAATTTACACAGGGAAAGACAACACATAAAAGGATGAAGACGATCTGGCTTTGGAGGCACCCACCTCTCTGAAGGTACTGCGCCTCCATTTGCCGCAACAGCGCCGCCATCTCAGCCTCCCTTTGACTCCAAGTCCGGGTCGCACACGCCATCTTATCCTCATGAGCTTTAGCTGCTGTCTCGCTGTCCTCCCTGGATTTTCAAAACAAATACAAAAACCCTCTGTACAACTGTAATCCATATTTTGCGCAGTGCCATAAAAATAATATTTCATATAGAAAATAAAAGTGACTACAGTTCATTTTGGGCAATAAAATGAGAGGCAAATTAGGTCAAAAATTCATGGATTGACTACTAGATCCCCCTTTCTGTAACAATAGTTTTGGGTTGGTATAAACAAATGACATTCCTGAGGGGGTTAAAAACAAAATGTTCTATTAGTGTTTAAACAAATGACCCATTTTGGGAAGGTTTAATATGAATAAAATGAAGCAATATTGTTTAATTTTGCACTGATCAAATAAACATTTAGGGCTGCTCTCTGCCCAGTCTAGAGGACAATGCCAGTTTGCAATCCAGTGACGGACCCAAAAATATTATAAAGGACCCCTCTCACACGGAGAGTCCTGACAACCTGATGCAAGGAGCAGTGCTTTAGCCTGCTGGTTTTGGCTCAGACAGACTGCCGTCTTTTCCTATACTGCAGCAGGTTGGAAAAGCTTTGAGATGGGTAGGTGGGGTCTCCTGCAATCCTGTTGGCTTTGAGAGTGAGGCAGTACTTGTAGGTGTCCAAGAGGGGCGTTATAAGGACAGCGATGACCTTTTCCGCTGTTCTCACGATGCGCTGCAGGGTCTATCAGCAGGACACAGTGGAGACGCCACGTCACATGGTGATGCGTCTGTTAAGGATCTTCTTTATGGTGCCTCTGCAGAATGAGAGCATGATAGGGGTCGGGGCACTTTCCCACCTGAGTTTGTGATAGAAGTACAGGCTTTGATGAGCTGTTTTTGGCCAGGGATGTGATGTTATGAGTCCAGGACAGCTCCTCACTGATATGCACACCTACGAAGTTGGTACCGCTCACCCTCTCCACTGCAGAACCGTTGATCGTCGAGTGGGGCATGTTCTGTGTGCGCCCTCCTAAAGTTGACAACAATCTCCTTGGTCTCCTCCATATTCAGGTAGAGATTGTTGTCTTTACTTTACTAGGACAACCTCCTCACTTCACTCCTGTAGGTTTCGTGTCGCTGTTGTTGATAAAACCTACCAGAGGACAATGACGATGACGTAGGCAGTCGAGTAGTTTGACCAATATGCAAACTGGAAGGGGTCCAGGACGGACTAGCCGCCCGACGCACTTTGCACTTAAACTTGTCTTCAAGTACTACCTTGTAAATAATTTTGCCTATCATCTCAATTTTTCTCTTTTCAGACTGAAATACTTTTTCATCTTGTTTTTCCTGGGGTACCGTGTCTAATCTCATTGCAAACAACTTTTATTATGTGACAATGACAATAACGACTATTCTGTTCTATTCTACTCTTTTCATGAAAGTCTAGTTTTGCCAACAATAAATGTCTTTGTATGTATTCAACTAAATGCATGTAATAGTTTGCAGATCACTGGTCTTTTTTCATGTATGAGTGCATATTTTTTGCGATTTTGCTTTGTATGTATGTCTACACTGAATTTCTTGAATTGTTCCATTCAATTGAACACAAATGAGAACCCGCGCAGGTAGGTCCGCCACAAATAAGGTTGCGGCACGTCCTGGCCGCGCGTCTGTCGAGAACAAACTTTCCAACTCGAGCAAAAGCACTGCCGCTTGCCAGCGACAGACGCACACAAAAGACCAGGAAAAAAAACTACAAAGACAGACAGAAAGCGCGAGCAATGACAAATAAACACAACTCTTCCTGTAGTCCAAAGAGGCGCTAATGAAGAGAGAATTCTCCAGTTCAAGTGAAAACTTTTCTCCCCTGCAGAGTTTGGCCTGAATCTCTAAAGTGACCGCGTCTGTCTGTTCCATCCTGCCTGCGCGTGCATGTGTACGTGCATGTTGTTCTCCTGCTGTCCTGCTGTCTGGGGTGTGAAAGCGGGTGGCTTTGCTGTGCAGGGGACACGGGGATACTGCGTGTATAAATGTGTCCGTTTGAGTGGGTGAGCGGAACACCCGCTGGGTTTGAACAGCAGCCTGAGCCACCAAAGCGCACACCAGGGCTCAGCGGGAGATAGCGGCCAGCCATTGCCAGCCATTTGGTCCTGCAAGAGGTTCCAGGGGGGCTGCGTGTACTCACGTGTGTGTGTTTGTATGCACGACTGAAGAGTGGGAGGAGGACGCTTGCACCAGACCTATTTACCCACCAATTAGCATGAAACGCCATGCCAAAAAGTTCCAGCAGTCGCGGTGGCGAACAGGAACAGAAAAACAAGCTAAGGGAGTGTTACCTCTTCTTCACAAAACAACCTCTTGATAACTCGAGCAATCGGACGTGTTTGTAAGAGTTTGTTTGTGTCATGGGAATAGAACAATATAAATCAGGCATGAAAATGGGTCAGGGCTTATAAAGGTAAGAAGGGTGAAGAGGAAATACTGTATTCATGTTTATTACGTGTACCTCTAATTTTTTATTTAACATAGGTATAAAACTTTGACTTTTTCTGAGCTTAAACTAAGCATTGAAAGTGACAAACGTTTAAAACATGTGACCATGGTTGAAAAAATTTATTGACAACTATAAACACAATGCCAGCATAACATTTACAATGTATTTATTTCATGTCTTTGTTTATTTGATGTGTTTTTTTGCATTTATTCAGATGTTTCAGGACTGCTTTGTTTTGTCAAATATGCAACATTCGTCTCTGGTTTTGTGAATAAAAGTAGTGTGATAAGATGAAATCTAATGCACCAACTCAAATGCACGATTCACTGAGGAATTTTAAAATACCCCCCTCCCCACCTCAAAACATTTTCTCCTAGGAACGATACAATTCATGTATGTCACCCTTTTTATTTCAAACGGTGAATTCATCCTAATTGTGAGAGATTTTCAGCCCTGATAAAAGTTAATTCCTAACTTTTGGGGTCAACCAGCGATCATCGTCTGCGACCACGGTCAGGAACCTCTTTGATAAAAGCAAACATTGTATTTTGTTTGGGGGGGAGAGAGCCACACCATATATTTTAAGACAAAATTTAACAAAACCGCCAAACCCGCTCCCCAGCCAAAAGCTTATTCTTCAGCACATATTATTTCACTGTGACATTTGATGATATGATAAAATCAATGAAATAATAATGCCAATGCCTGTGTCCCATATCGGTATATTGTACCACTTAAAATTTGTCTCCCTCCCGCAGTTACTTAAGAGTGTTGAGGCTCATTTTGACAGTCATTTCTTTCCTAAATTATTGTTTCAAAACAAGCTGCAAGCAAAGTTCTTCTGTATAAATGTCAAAACATTCTGCAAACAAGGATCCCGACTCATTACCTTTGGCACAGACGGCACAGGGCGAGAGACAGTGCTTGCATTCTGTGCATAGAACCATCCATCCCTACCGCTCACCCGATCAAATTGCTCTGGGGTACTCTGCTGGCGTTTTGGCATGGTTACAGTTTTTATGTGGATTTTCACCATTATGTGTCTCAACGGTAAACATAGATTATTAGATGAGCTTCTACATAAAGGATACCTTAGCGATGTACAGTCAAAACGGAGTTTGTTTGTGTGCCTATAGTCGAATAAATGCTAAATTTTAAAATGATAGAAGTGAAGGGAACATATTTTTTATACAATTGACAGAACAATCAAATATTTAAATACAGTGGAAACCATTAATTGTTTGAAAAATAGTGCTTGACAACTTTTCTTAGAACATTTTGTGGCTCCACACTGCATACAGGTCTCTGTAATGTAATGTGAGTATGTGTCTTGAGAACACATTGGTTAGGACTTCCTGCAACAAATTCCTCAAAACACGGCCTAACAAAGCATGTGACGTTTTTCCCCAGTTGATTGTATTGGACTGTAGAGGCTTCTGCTGTCCAACAAAAATTTGATGGAGGACAAACGGGTCCCTTTTCATCTCCTTGAATTTGATTAGATTAGATCTAAGCAGCAGCTCCCCAAAGTGGAGCCAGCAAAGAGCCTCTCATTTGTGGGCTGGAGGGTAACAGTGAGCTGGATTCATGTGAAAGCCGTAATGCAGGCTCACAAACACACATGCATAAACAAACTGATTCTGCAGGCAGGCCAAAGGCCAGAGACGGGATGTTTGTGACTGAGCGACCAGGTGCAATGGCTGCTGGGTAAAGAGAGCATCAGGGGGAAAACTAAGCAAGACCGCCAGAAGTAGGCACTATTCAAGCTGTCGGCCATTAGATAAGGAGGGAGCGGCAGGGAGGCCCAGCTCCGCCCGACCCAGAGTTTGCGGCGCCCCGCTGTCCCGCGCAAGCAGCGCCAAATGCCGCTTTATGAAAGGAGCTGCAAAAATTGGAGTCAGATGGCTGACTTGGAGGAGACACTTGCTCAGTGGACCCATATTGGTGCAAAGACCGACAAACACAATGGCGCTTTACAAATACGTCGCGCAAAGTCACGCCAGCATGCGGCTACTTTCTGCAAGAACCCGAGCATTCACAATTTCACACTCATGCCATTGTTCGTCAAAGTACCAAAGAACAAAATGTGGTACTCAATCTGGGCAGCCACCTTGCAACTTTCATAAATTCTAATGCGTTTGACACATGCAACATTACGGATGTGCTAAATCAGTGTTTTTCGACCAGTGTCCTAGGGCACACCAGTGTGCAGTGAAACACAGGTTGGTTGGTTGGTTGGTTGGATTCCTTAACCACTACAGTCAGATGTTTTGACCCAGTCTCAAACCGGGGACCTTTCGCGTGTTAAGCGGATGTGCTGACCACTGCACTACGGTTTGCAAAGGACCTTGTCTGATCTTATCTATGGGAAAAAAAGCATGTCGTCGGTCAATATCGTTGCTTTTTTTCAAGTGATCAGCCCCGTAACTGTAACATTCATCTATATCAGTAGGCGGCAGCAAATTACCGTAATTTTTGCACTATTAACTTGTATACTTATGTATCGTACATACCTTTTTGTGGATTTTTTCATTTATTTATAAGGCACCCCAGATATTAGGGCGCATTAAATTAAAACTACTGTGATGGCTAAGCTTGTATCAAAAAACACCAGAAAATAATGGAAACGTATTTTAAACAACTTAAACTATCATTATGATTTATTGTTTTACCACTTTTTTGGGTGTGACATGTAGCTCAGATAATCTCATCCCATCTCATTAGCCGTACCGCTTATCCTCATTAGGGTCGCGGGGGGGGCTGGAGCCCATCCCAGCCATCTCCGGGCAGTGGGCAGGGGACACCCTGAACTGGTTGCCAGCCAATCGCAGGGCAGCTCAGAAAATACGAAACAATATTATTTTGTCTTTGTATAGTAATTATTTGCCCATGAGGTAGTATAAAGAACAATCAATAATTAATAAGATTATACTGCAAAACAAAAAAATGAAATAATATAAATGATAATGTTGTACATAACTATACAAATTTTGATTTCAAGTTTCTTATTTTGCAAAAATAAAGTAATTTTTTTTTTAAACGTAGTCGAAAACAATTTCTTCCAAGTGATAATAAACAAGTTATACAGTCAATTCAGGCAACATGATAGTATAGGCTTAAAAAAAACAACTGGTGCCCTGAATTAATTTAGAACATTTTTCGACAGATAGATAGATAGATAGATAGATAGATAGATAGATAGATAGATAGATAGATAGATAGATAGATAGATAGATAGATAGATAGATAGATACTTTATTCATCCCCGAGGGGAAAGTCACATGGTGTGAGTTGAGTTTTTTTTAATGAAAAAAAGTTGAGGAAAAACTGTGCTGAAAAGGTATTGATTCGAAATTGATTGGAAGTACCAAACCCCCATGTATCATATATGCAGTAAAATAAATTCTTCAGCCTACCCACACCCAACCCCTCGGACTTAAATAACAGGGCCATCATCCGAGTGCCAAACACAATAGTACAGGATATCACTCACCCACTACACCAATAGTTAATCCACTTCTGTCAGGGCTCATATTCAGAACAATAAGATTTAGGAGGGCCGCCTCAGAAAAGCCTGATCCCCTCTGCCATTACCTTTCTAAACAACAGGCCTTGCTGACGCATACAATCAGTCTGCCTTCATTGTCCCACAGTCATGCATGTTTGTCATTCTGCCGTTTCTTTTGTGTGTGTAATGGGATGTAATGTCTGTTGTTTTCCCCAGTGGAAGTGAATTTCCTAATGGGCCAAATAAATTGAATCTAAATCTCAAATGATCTAAAAACATCAATATAATCAGGCTGAATCTTGTAATAGTAGCTGTCATTTAGAAACTAAACTTTTTAAGAATGAAGAGGTCTTGAAACAGACATTGTTATGTTTACTTTACTAGCATTTCAACTCATTTTAATAGAATTCATTAGTTATGATTCAGAGAAAAAACTGTGTCGACACTACTGTGCACGTTACTATGCTTCTCTGCATCACTCACACTTACATCACCTACATTAAATTATTTTTGAAAGACGTAAAATTAGAGTCAGGGATCGTCACTGTCTTATTTTAGCTGTGGATTATTTCTTGTAATCCAAATAATGACACATATGATAATGAATCATTCCAGGTGGCAGATTCCAACAGACGGGGCTACGTATGACGGACAGTGTCGATTTTGACTGCATGAATATTCATCGGTTTTGATGCAAACATCGGCCGCAGCGGACTTGTGCAACTCGCTCTACCGAACGCAGAAAGAGAATATGACGGCAAGAGAGGGAAGAGAGCACGTCAAATGAAAAAGACATATTGAACATCATTTATTGACGCCATGTGTGACAAATTGCTTTGTGTTTGGTTTTTAGCACGCCTCCAGGTTGCGCCGACATATGACACGCAGAGGCGGGCGAGCAGCCTGATGTAGCCCGCAGAACCCCTTCATCTGTCTTTCTCCCTTCCTCTTTTTATCTCCATATCTCCATCCTTCATTCCATCCCTAAGCCTCCTCCAGCCCCTCCCACCATTTTTTCCTGCAACTAAACTGGCTGTGTCTCTCTCCATCTGCTGGTTCTTCCTTCAGCGACCGAGCACCTGTTCACACCTCCTCTCCTGTTGGCCACCTCTTCCTTTATCTCTCCATCCATCCCTCGCTCCCTCCTTCACTCACCGCAGAGCTGCCAGGCTCGTCCCTGGCGCGGCTTGGCGCGCTGTCATTTGATCCATCTGTCGGAGAGTCAACTTTGTTTACGGGCGGCGGCCCGAGCCCCTTTTCTTCGTCAAGGATGAGCACAACAACCTCCCCCCAAGCCCCCTTCAACCCTTTATCCACCTTCCCGCTATCCTATATCCGAATGCAGAGAGCTCTATGGAGGGTTTGTACACTTTTTTCATGGTCAAATTCAAGCACTTTTTAAGGACTTTTATAGTCAATCTTCCAATTTCTCCAGTAGCAGTAAAAGAAACAATTATGTTATTGCAGAGCAACAAATATATCTGCAATTTACATATGCAGTTTTTAATCTCGCTTTTGCATTCATCAAGACATATGATTTTTAAGATCTTGAGTAAATCGCGAATATATATGTTTTTAAGATAAATCTCTCTCAATATAGGTTTTGGGTAAAAATTAGATATTTATAATCCATCCATCCAGTTTCTGCACCGCTTATACTTAGTAAGGTCACAAGACATATGTAATCTTTGGACTAATACACATTTCATAGTGCCCCGTTTAAGTATAGCACGCACCTGTCCTCTTGGGCACGACCTGTAGTGGGCGATGACGCTTCATAGTTTAATGCCGTACAAACTAATGCCAGCTGCAGTTAATCACAAGGGAAGAACAAATGCAATGGAAAAGCAAGCCATCAGAGAGCATTGTCGGCGTCATTTTCAGGCAGACTTGTTTAGAAAATTGGCAACAATTTCAGGTATTTACAAACAATTCACCCAAATTAAGGCATATCATGATTTTCTTTCTTTTTATTTATTTTTTAATTAATTCATTTTCTGTTTTTCCAGTATTTTTGCAGCACATTCTGATCCCTTTACCTTGTTAACTTTGTAGTGTTTGACTTGCATGCCAAATATTGTTTGTAATGACGCATCATTCAATAAAAAATGTTTTAAAAGATGTAAAAAAAAACTTTTATATAAACGGTTTTGAGGCATCCTCTGCAGGACCAAAGTGGTACTACAACTCTCAACTTCACAACAAAGTTCCATGCACTCTTATTTGCATTATTTTATTGTTCTTAGTGGTTCATAAATGGTGTATGACAAATCAATGATAGAATTAGTTGCCAGCGCTTTTAATAACACATTTGATAACTTTTATTGAATCGTTATTGCAGCCCTATTGTGCAAAACAACAATCTGCATTCTTTGCTCACACTTTTGAGAGATCCTTGCACACTGCTCTACGTGATGGCAGGGGTGAAACACGTGGAGGACAAATTGGGGGTGTTGGAGGGGCTGCATTGCTTGTGGGCCGAGCAGCAGAAGCGCCCCTATGTAGGGCAGCATCCCGGGGCACACTTGGCCACTCATAGAACAGTTGTCGCCGACAGATTTGCCTCCATCTTGCCTGAGGTCTAACAGTCAGGGATCCATCTATCCTGTTTAATCTCGCAAAGGACATTTAGATTATGGATGGGTATGTTTGATGATCACGGCACAGTGTGAAAGGGAAGATTTTCTACTGCCGGGTAGATCAAAGGCACGTATAGTAGAACTTTTAGTCCATATCTGAGGGGAATTTGTCAAATAAATTGAATGTGATTGATCCACTCAGATTCAAATTTATTCCAAAGACATTGAATTAATTGCAGCTTGGCCGTTCTTGGTTTCAAGTGTTTGCCTCCCATTAGACTAGTGGTTCTTAACTTGTCCAACCTGAGGACCCACCAACCCTAATGACAAGCTCAGACACAAAATTTAAGAAAAAGAAAAATAGAATGAAATTATTGTGCCGTTTGTAGCAGAGATAGTAGAATATGTTCAGCTTTGGGAAAAAAAGACCAGCATAAACATAACTACTACAAGTACCATGTATATATACTCTCATTCAAGACTACATGGCATAAAAGAAACCCCCGTAAACTGCTTTAAGATAGCCACACACAAAAACAGGTTTGTATCCAAAATATAAAATAATCGTGTACCTTCTTAGACTCAATTGTTGTTGTCAAAGTTTTTCACTTTCTTTCCTTTATCGCTAACTTTCTTTGGTCCCATTACTATGGGCAGAAAAATAAAATAAAAACAACAAAATCACAATACAATGAGATGTGGTCCCTCTAAAACACGATTGGGACGGCACCAATTAGCCAAACAGGAATAAGAGATCGCGCAGGGCATTATCTCCATCTACTGTGTAATTGACCCCCAATTTTTTTTCTTCTTCTTCGTATAGTATATTATTATGCAAGAACAAAGGCTCACTACCAACTGAAAACAGGTCTGCAACCCACTTCTGGGTGCTGACCCACCAGGTGAGAAACACTGCATTAGAGTACTGGGCTGGACTCATCGAGACACGCGACAAGGCATGATTAGGGCTAAAATAGCCACGGATTGTCTGCAAAATTTAACCATTGAAGCTCCGAAATTTTAAACTACAAATGTTATTCTTCTTTTGGAATGCAGTTTTTAAATTAAGGTAAATTTGAAAAAGTAGAAACAAAGTGAAATGTATTGTGTTGAGGAAAAAGTTCTAGTTCAGCCCCCGGACCAGTAAGACTGTCCGGCACACGCATCACTCGCTTTTTACCACATTTGCTTCTCCTCATAAGGGGGAGCAAGAGGAAATAATTGTTCCGTTTTCAGAAAAGCCTGTCAGTCGTCTCCTAACGGCCATAGCCTTAGCTAAAGTTATGATTTATCCAGATAGGTATTGATTACTCCACAGTTCAAAAAAAGGTTGACTTTACTCAAAGGTATTTAAAGCCTACTTTTTAGCTTTTCTTTTGTTATCCTTCTAATTTGCCCATTATAAACTTCACTCTTTTCCTTTAGTAGCTCCTCCTATCACTACTCCACCGGTGTGGAATGAATGTATTTAAATGAGCGTAACCTCAAAAAGCAAAAGCAAACGTGAAATGTATCGATTCCAGTTAATTTCCTGAAATTTCCGTTTATTTGAAATCAGCCCATACACAAGTAGGCCTGGCCAGTAAAAGATTCAATCATTTCCTGCCCCTTTTCGCTCCTCATAAGGCAGAATGAGAAGAACACAGTTTTGTTTTTAGAAAACATATGCCTTAGAGAAAATATGAATTCTTGGACATAGATAACTTATTCACTCCATCGGTCCATCCAAATAGGACAACTTGAAATGAGCGTAACCCAAAAAGCAGAAACAAAAGTGAAACGTATTGTATGATGAAAAGATTCCAGTGAACTTCCTGGAATTTCATTTATTTGCAATCAGCCCACGCACCAGTAGGACTGGCCAACAAAAAAAAAACTTTTTTCCTGCCCCTTTTTGCTCCCCCTCCCGAGGCAGAACGAGAAGAACACAGTTTCGTTTTTAGAAAAGCCAGTCAGCAGTTGTTTTTTTTCCCCTAATGCACAAAAGCCTCACTAAATATTCTTGGACACGGAATATTTGATAACTTGACTGTTCCACCCCAAAAAGGATTATTTTACTCAAAGGTATTTTAAACACTACTTTGTGTCTTTCTTTTCTTTTCCTTCTAATCTTCCCAGCACACGCTTCACTCCTTTCCTTTAACATTTACTCCTCCTCGTACACCGATAATACTGCCTTTCGAGTCTAAACTTCAACAACATTTCTATTTTACAGCACAGTCATAAGATTATACTTACATAATTTTTCATGACCAAGGTCCCAAACAACACTCTCCTCACTCATTGTAAACCCACATTTTTGGCTGAATTTAAGTAACATTTGCTAAGGGATGGCAAAAAAAGCAAACAAAGTGAAATTGGTCAAAAAAGATAACGGCTGAACTCAGGTCTCATAATATGTGCTTAATGAAGTCAAAACACATAAGGGTGTGACTGGGGAAAACATAGAAGAAATGAGCACCCACTGGAAAATATCTATTTAACTATATGCTGGGATTTCAGAATATAAGACAATGCTGATGGCTGAGCAAATGTCAGAAGTTGGCAGTCACAGGAGACCTTGAAATGCTTTGAGCATTTTTGGCAAAATGGAAAAAAATCGGTAAGTCTGTGAGTGTGTTTGTGGGTGTGTGTGTGTGTGTGTATGTGTGTGCTTGTGTGTGTGTTAATTTCTGTCAAAGTATGAAAAAGACTGTAATACAGTATATTGAACAATATCTAATAGTGATGATTATTTTTGACACTTTCTTCAGTCTTACAGGTGAAGAATTTCGGTGGGAATATGAAAATCTAATATTTGCAAAAGGGCGCAAAGACACACTCTTGTGCTATGAGTTGAAAAGGGAATCAGTAGACCCAGTTTTTAAACAACTAAGCAACAAACCTGGTGAAAAGCATGCAGAGGTGACTATGCAAAAAAAAAAAAAAAAAAAAACATGAAGGCCAGTCTCAATGAGTCCTTTAAAATTAAAATATATACATGTTTTGCCCTCTGTTTCGTTTAGGTGCTGTTCTTGGAAGAATTGGAAAAAGATCCAGAACTAAAGACTCAACTCACTATGGTTAAATTGTACATGTCTTGGTCCCCCTGTCATGAATGCTCTGAGAAGTTGATTAAGTTCTGCAAGGAAAATGGAACAATAAAGCTTCGGATCTTTGCTTCACGCCTTTACTACACAAGCCTGAAGCACAGCAGGAGGGAAGACTTGGAGAAAGTGTTGATAACTCGTGAAAGACTGAAAAATCTTAATGGGCAACCAAATGCGCGCATTAAAATCATGACTAAAAAAGGTTGTTATACGGAACTGAACCGACAACTGACTTATAGGTATCGATCACCATTTTTTCCTTGTCTTTTTCCCCCATCATAGTGTTTGAATACTGCTGGGAACACTTTGCAGATAAAGAAAAGGCATTCAGACCTTGGGAGGAGCTTGAAAACAACAAAAAATATTATAAATCGGAACTCAAAAAGATCTTCCAACAGGTGACTTATATTCAATCTATTCTAGTAAAATGGATGTTAAAGTGCAAAGTATAATGGTTGACAAATACTTATAAACCCCATTAAATAGTACTTGAAAATTGTGAAATACATAATATTATTTTACAAATAGGCCAGGAGAGTGGTGGTTGCTTTCAGTTTCTTTAACAGTTCATGAAGTAATCAATGTTGCTAACTATTTAAGTATAAAAGCTGAATGTCAAATATTGATTCATTGACTGTCCATCCATCGTGGAGGCAGCAGCTTCATTAGGTAAGCCTAGAACTTCTTATCCCCAACCAATTCATCCAGCCTGGCCGACGGAAACCCCAGACAATCCCAGGCCAGCGAAGAGACATAGTCTCTCCAGCGAGTTCAGTGACATCCCCAGACCCTCTTGCCAGTGGGCCCTCCCAATGTGGAGGAGCAGTGGCTCTACACTAAGTCCCTCTCGGTTGACCGAGCTTCTTACCTTACCTCTAAGGGAAAACCAAGCCAACCTGCAGGGGAACCTCATTTCAGCCGCTTGTATCCGGAATCTTGTTCTTTCGGTCATGACCTAAAATTCATGACTACAGGTAAGGGTAAGAACATTGATCGACCAGTAAATCGAGAGATTTGTTTTTAGGCCTAGCTCTGTCACCACGAAGAACGCGTACAGGGTCCGCATGACGGCAGATGCTGTATTGATTCCGTCTTTCCATCTCCCGTTCAATCCCACCCACGCTCCTGAACATAACCCCAAAATACTTAAACTCCTCCAATTGGGGCAGGATCCAATCTTCAACTCAGAATGAACATACCACCCTTTTCCGGCTGAGAACCATGTGCTCGCATTTGGAAATGCTGATCTTCATCCCGGTCGCTTCACTCTCGGCTGCGAATCGCTTCAGTGAGAGCTGAAGATAACGGCTTGAGAAAGCCAACAGCAGCACATAATCTGCAAGAAGCAGAGATGCCGTGCTAAAACTTCTAAACCTTCCTCATCAAGGCTACGCCTAGAAATTTTGTCCATGAAAGTTATGGACAGAATCAGTGACAAAGGGCAGCCCTGGCAGAGTCTGACTCCCACTCAAAAAACGACTTACTGCCGGCAATGTGGACCAAACTCTGGTACCGACTGTGTGGTACCCCATACATCCTAAGCATCCCCCACGGGGCTCCCCGAGGAACACAGTCGAATGCCTTCTCCAAGTCCACAAAACACATGTAGACCAGTTAGGCAAATTGTGAGGCAGACGTGCTACCCAGTTAGCCATCATTTCGCCTGAAATCAGAATCTTATAATGTCAATTTCCAGTCCTCTCAAGAGGGGTTGGATTCTCTTCCACTCTGGAGTTCCCCGAGGCTAGGGGCTCAACGCAGGTGTGGGCATATTAGTTGCTCCACAGCTCAGCGCCTGTACATTGGGGTTCACCATGATAGCCGAGAAGGTAGACTCTCTCCGTCTTCGGGTGTCGGAAAGGGTCCTGACTGTTGTTTGTTCACAGCATCTCAGAGTACCCAGGTTTCTTAGAGTCCTCGAAGGGTGTGCTTGAGATCGCGCCCCCTGGGTACTCCACTGTACTGCTGGGAGACTTAAACGCTCACATGGGCAATAACAGTGAGACCGGGTGTGGCGTGATTGGGAGGAACGGCCCAGAGTAGCGTTTTGTTATAGGACTTTTGTGCCCATCACGGCTTGTCCATAACGAACACCATGTTCAAACATAAGGGTGTCCATATGTGCACCCGGCACCAAGACACTCTAGGCCGCAGTTTGATGATCGAATTTGTACTCGTTTCATTAGACCTGCGGTCGCATGTTTTAGTCACTCGGGTGGAGAGGGGAGTTGAACTGTCGACTGATCACCGCCTACCTGGTGGTGTGTTGGCTCCAATGGTGGAGGAAGATGACCCGGCAGACCCAAGCGTGTTGTGAGCGTCTGTTGGAAACGAATTGCAGAATCTCCTGTCAGAAAGAGTTTCAATTCACACCTTTGGCAGAACTTCGCCAATGTAGAGAGGGTGGCGGGGACGTTATGTCCCAGTGGACCATGTTCTGTGCCCCTCTATTGTCGAGGCCGCTGATCGGAGCTGTGGCCCTAAGGTAGTCGATGCCTGCTGCGGCGGCAACCCTCAGACCCGTTGCCGGTCACCACCGGTAAGGGATGCCGTCAAGCTAAAGCAGGGGTCTCATTGGGCCCTCATGGCCTGTGGGACTCTGGAAGCAGCTGGCAGATATCAAGAAAGGAGGCCGGAGAGTGTATTCCAATTACACGGGAATCACACTTCTCAGCCTCCCTGGTAAGGTCTATTCGGCGGTACTGGAATTTGAATTACGGAGCAGTGTGGTTTTGGCCCAGGCCATGAAGCAGTGTATAGGCTCTACACACTTTGCAGGGTTCTAGAGGGTGCATGGGAGTTTGCCTATCCGATTTGTTGACTTATTGGTATCAATCTTGCAGGCCCCGCCAGTCCCTGTCAACGCGGCAGAGGCTGAAGATCTTGCAGAAGGGATACAGAATCTTCAACTCTAAGCACCGTGAAGCCCCTAAGACAAATAATTTAAGAAGTTCATCGATGACGTCATTTTCAGACGATCTCTCCGTTTGCCCTTGAAGTACCCTTGGTAGATAAGTATCAAAATATCTAAATATTTTTAAATTGCATTGGTCATCCCTTCCAAGCTTTGTTTGGAAACTGTATTATCCTGACACAATAGAGGAATGACGACTTAAGGTCTGCCTAACCTAAAGCAAGGTAAAAACTAGATGTTCCTCCAGTTTTGGACTCATTGATACACTCTTAGTAAGTATTTTACTTTATGCATGTAGTTGTTTTGCTTTTTTTAATCAAGGCTAGGAGTAGGAATAGGCAATTTGGCAAAATTGACAATGTCTCATCTCATCTCATTAGCCGTACCGCTTATCCTCATTAGGGTTGCGGGGGGGCTGGAGCCCATCCCAGCCATCTTCGGGCAGTGGGCAGGGGACACCCTGAACTGGTTGCCAGCCAATCGCAGGGCACACGGGGACAGAGAACTCATTCGCTCATTCACACCTAGGGACAATTAGGACCGGCCAATTCACCTGAAATGCATGTTTTTTGGAATGTGGGAGGAAACCGGAGTGCCCGGAGGAAACCCACGCAAGCACGGGGAGAACATACAAACTCCGCACAGAAAGTCTGGAGCTGGATTTGAACCCACGACAGGTTCCCATGACATGAACTGTGCCGCACAAGCGCTAACCACTGCGCCGCCGTGCCGCCCAAAATTGACAATGTAAGATTGTTATTTGAGGCGACACAATGGCTAAATGCACGTCTGTCTCACAATTAAGAGATTCTGGTTTTAATTCCAGCTAAGAGCCTCCCTGCGTGGTGTTTGCATGTTGTCCTCGTGCATGAGTGGGTTTTTTAATGGAAAGTGGATGCACCTTACATGTAACTTCTAATGAGTTTCTTCTGCCTTTGAGGCAAGTGTGCTAAACATGATTTATCTGCTTGAGCACCGTTAGAAAACACAACCTGATTTTTTTTGCGTGTGTCGTGTTGACATAAATCACAGGAATTAAATGTTACAACAAATCACTTTACAAGAAGACAAGTTCAGAACAGTTTGTGTTAAGACTAGAGAATTATAATGATTCAATGTTTGCACTCAAATATGTAGTTAAGGTTCTTATTTTTTGTGATTTTTTTTTTTTACCTGTTATTGATTGAATTTCCTAATATAGTTGTTTTTTAAATTTAAGGACTTATTTTGTGTAAAAATGCAGCCCAACTTTAGCCAGATGCAATCTTTGCTGGCTCCCAAGAAAACAGAGAGTGCAACCCGTGCTTTACAAGATACCAAATTATTACAATTTTGCAAATAAGCTTAGAATGATAAAATTGTAATTGTGATTTAATCTTTTTGAAAATTGTGAGATATTATTCCCATATAATGCACTACTACCCTGGAGAATGTTAATAAAGACAATAGTATTATATTGTTGATTTCTACTTAAATGTGGCTATAATCGAATGCTGTCACCTGTCGTTATAAGAAGCCCTTGCAAAATCTTGTGATTGAGAGCTATGCAAATAAATTTGACTTGAATGCATTGTAGTATTTTGATTTACTGTATTTTTCGCACAATGAGGCGCATAGAATTATAAGGAGCACCCCCCAAAAAAGTGTTTTTTTTTTTAAATATATTTTTCATACATAAGGCTGAACTGTTATGGTGCATGAAATTGAGACTACAGTTAGAGCTATTGAGTTTGTTCGGGTATATTTGTTGGGCTCTTTATACACTTACAGTATAGGTATATATTAGTGAAATGATTGATCAGTCGATAAGTGTAGCTGATTAAAATCGTAAAATATAGTTTGCAACAGAAAAAAAACCTGGGTCAGCCGGTAAGGGCACAGACACTATAACATGAGACCACCAGTGGTACAGATGGCATACGAAAAGGCAAAGAGTTCTCATTATCACACTATGTTTACAATGCCAGAACCACTTATTTGCATACTTTTGCATTCTGATGTTAAAAAAACTCTCCACTAATTATGCCTCAATTATGTTGGGGTTTAATATGTATACGTACATAAAAAACTTGTTTAGTGTTTTTTTAAGACTTTTTTCTCCCCGTTACTGTCTTTTGCAATGGTATTAGTATGGTATAAGTATAGAAGTGGCGAAACTATTCAATCTGTGAGAATGCAGAACAAAATGCACTTTGAAAATCTGTGTGTCTGGCACTGAGAGTAAAAGGAGTTGGAAAGTGATTTGACACTTGTGCTCATCGTTTTCTTTTGTTCTAGGATGAAAATGGTGAATTTAAGAAAAGGGTTGTTTCAAAAACAGGCCAAATACCAACCCAATTATTACACACTGAGGCTTTAAGTCTAAGCGCCTCACCGCCACGACCTATCGTTGAATCTTGTTGGGTACAATGTATTGCAAAAAGCGTCAGCAAAAATGATCAATCATTGCATACATACAGTAGTATAACTTAGAACCTTGTGTAGTAATGCACATATATAAAAACTGTATGCATTTCTAATTTCATCCAAAATATTTTGCCGTATATAAGGCGCATTTTCAAATATCTGGCCAATTTGGGGTTTCTAGGTGAGCCTTATAACCCAGAAAATAGGTTACATGTCAGTGGCCCTGTCGATGACGACAATGCTGTGCAATATTGTGCAAAAAAGGTGCTTACAAAAGCCTTATTTAGTAGAAATAACATAAAAAAAAATCATCAGTGTCAAAGACAATAAGTGAAGACAGGAAGAGCGAGTACACGGGGGTGCTCCAACAGCGAGGAAGCGAGAAGAACGTGGCAAGGCGTCATCACAAGGCCAACGGGCCCACCACTGTCAACATCATAGCAAAGACGCACACACACAGGGCTGGCCTGCTGCCCTCCCAGCTGCCCTATCCGTAACTGTCTGATTAGTTGTGCTAAGCAGCCCCTCCCCTGCCAACCACCTCGCCATCTGCTACCCGACAACATGGCTACCGACCAGACGAGCATGCACATGTAGGAGCGCAAAGTGAGGCCTACACCTGGTACGGCCAGGCTGCCGCCACATAGGAACGCACACACATAATTGTGTTTATGAGCGCTGTAGACACAGGTGACGCCCCAAGGTATGAACACTTAACACTCACAAAAAGAAAACATGCATACACGCACATTGCTGCACTCCACTCGAAGAGCTCTCCCAGCACATCGTATGTAAATGAGACAGTTTTCTACATTCAGAGGCCTCAAATTTACGTTTCGTACCAACAATTATAAAGTAGATTACAAAAGATAAACACTTTGCAGTTAGAGAGTTTCCAAAGTTGAGAGTCAAAAGCAGCAAAGGCTGTATATCAGCGGACTCAAGGACTATTCAAAGTAGAGGTAAGATTTTAAGTCCAAGCTCGAGTCCGTAACACGAGCCAAAGCCCTAGCCTGACCTCAATTTCGGCCGGGTCAGGCCTAAAATGTACATCACAATGTTTCGGTTGGGCTAGAGCGCTCCAAATGAGAGCCAACTGACCCAAAAAGACCTTTGCATTAGTCATTTGTTTGACCTCATTTGGAATTATTTCCCCTAAACGAGTGTAGTGGTTTGCATCTTGTGTGGTGGATCTACCTTTTTAAAATCAGTTAAGATGAAAACAAACAAAAGTGTGTTTGTTCACAATTCCGTCCTCCACTGTGAATTTGCTACCCGTCACGATTGGACAAGAGTCCCCCGCCGAGTTTGCTTTGCAGCAGTATTGTCAGGAACAGATCTTGGCCCCGTTCTGCTCAGAGGCTGCCTCTGGCGGGACGCAGCATCTGCTGCCTTCACCTTCCTCATTTACACTTCTCCGCCCTCTCATGCTCACCCGCCTCGCTCTCTCGTCTCGCCTCCGCAGACCTTGCTGCCGCGCCACTACAGATCAGGGGCAGGGGCGCATGGAGGGAGAGCAGCAGCAGCGCAACATGTTTAATGGAGTTTGGGGAAAGTTTTATACCGCCTTTCTGGGCACTTAAGGTCGAGGAAAAGCACAGGGAGCGACTGCATCACTTTAGTAGCGATGCTGCCCATGCAGCACCATCAAAATTAAGCTGTGCACGGCTGGTAATTGGTTGAGAAACAAGTGTGGCACATTACAGGAGAGATTTTAGCAGAATTGACATGCAAATGTAAAATACAGCAATGCTTCACTATAACACGTTAACTGAGAGCAGTTCAGCACATTCTGAACTGCTCCCAGCAGCTGCACATTCTGTATTAATAAAATTAGGCTGTACATGGTTAGATATGACTTGAGAATCAAGTATGGCACAACAGAAGTTGAGTTTTTTGCAACATTGACAAAGCATATAGGTATATTGCAAATGAAAAATAAAGCAATCCTCTATAACGCGGTTTACGTGTAACAGTTGCTTACAGATTTGCATCTTTCATTCTGTTCTCCAGTCTGATTGGCAAAATATCCCTCTTATTATTATTTCACAGAACAGTGGTTATTTTGACCAAAATAAAAATTAAAAACGTTCATACAATACTTTTATTTGTAAACAAATGCTTGAGCCTGTAAAAAAGGGTTTGTTCTTTGGTTTCAGTGTATAATAGTATTTAATTGAGAAAAAAAGTTTTCTACTTCATTAATTTTACCCGTCATGGTTTCTTTTTGGAACGTGTAACCCTTGCAAAAAAAATGGGATTTCTGTTTAGGTTAAAATAATAAAAACGTGATACGTTTTCAAACATTTTGCTAATTTTAAGTATCATATTTCTAACATTTTTAAGTATTTAACAAATATTTACTTGGGACTTATTTTAATATCTATTTAAATTATTTCTAGTTTTTTTCTTTTTTTTCTTACACAAAAAAGGTTCTTATCCAGCGGCGCAGAAAAGGGATGGGTGAATAAGTAGGATTATTTTTACATTTAAGATTTTTCATTTCATTTTAATTCTCAATTTTTCATTTAATGAGAAAACAAATTTTAGCCAATTTTGCTTATTTTTTATATTGATATTAAAAATAAGTAATTCAAGGCAAATAAGAGACAAACCATAGAACTGTCACTGAACGCTTTTGGCCAATTGAAAAATATATGTAAATTATTCATATTTTTCACAAAGTAATTGTTAATAACTGTGGTTATCATTTATTTGTTGATGAATAGATAAATAATTTCCAAGTTTTCATTCAAGAAATGGCCTGCTGTTTTTGGGGGGGTTGTTGTTTTATTTGTTATAATTTGAACTCTTCTAGTTGGTAAGGTTTGTACTGGCCTACAACACACTTGAGACTATGCTAAAACAAATATTGTTGTTTTTTTTTACCCTCATCCAGACAAACTTTTCATCTGAATTATTCTTCCCAAAAAGTCCCAATTGTTGGACAAAGTATCCAAAGAGCAAACTTGCAGATCTCTGTGCGAACATGCTCATGATTATGTATTCCCGATTTCACGGGAAAGATGGTCAACATTGCGGACATTGTCCAAAAAAAGAATCATGGGACGTACTTTGGAATCCTGCACATGCCTGCTGATGAGATGACCACGGGAGAGACAAAACGAAGCAAGGAGAGGAGCAGGAGGAGGAAGAGGAGGAGATACGGAAAATGAGAAAAGAAAGGAGCAAACAACCAATCCAAACTTTGCAAAGCCCTCTGCTGGGCTGGGGCTGCAAAGTGTGTGTGCGTAGATGTGAACAGAGTGACGGGGATTAGGACAGATCCTGTGCTGTCCAACTCACAGCTGGCTGATGATCCAATCCTGGAGCGCGCCAGCCGCCATGGGGCCCTCAATTGCGTGTGTGCATCTGCGTTTGTGCGCAGGCGCTATCCGATTGATGTGAATTTTCCACACAGACAGAAACCAACGCACATTTTTTTGTGAGTACGAATCAAGAAAGCGAAGAGAATCAAACGGGCGCTCAAACCTTTGATCGCTTCGTCACAAGGCAGCCAGAATGAAAGCATGAAGGCAATCAGAGAGATAATTTCCCTATATGTGAGGGGTCCAACAGGTGTCTGGCTGCTGTGGATCACACCTGGCTGACGGCAAGACGCATACCGGACAACTGCTACCAAACTTCTTCAGAAAGAAAAACATAGCTGTAATGGCAGGAGACATACGACTTCACCTAGGTTTTTTTTTAAGATTTGTATATAAATCGAATAAATATATATATATATATATATATATATATATATATATATATATATATATATATATATATTGGATAATCCCATAAACTACATGAGTTGAAAATGCTATTTTAGTTACACACTTTAAAAAATATATGTTCTTGATACATGCTTATACATAAAGGTTTTTATGACAGAAATGCTATCATAACCTTTGCCTTCTTCAAAATAAAAAATATACGATTACTGTACTTTCTCATAGTAATAAAAGCCCCTCCTAAATTAAAAAGACAATTTTAAGACGACGCAGAACTGAACAGCAATCAACATTGTGCTTGTGTGCAAACTCCTGAGGCAATTTTCAGCATTTTTGCCAAAACTAACTCAAACTGATAATATTTAAGGGCCTCTATTTAGTATTTAATTGCCTCATAGTGATTAAAAAAAATCAATATTGATTTAAATGATGAGCAAAATACAAAAACTATTATATAGACAAAAAGGCTGGGCAAAAAAAAAAGAGACGCATAAGGGTACCTATTGGTCGTTTGAGTCTAGGTAGTATGTATTGCTCCGTGTGCAGACATTTGCAGTGTTTTTTAAGTCTGTTTCACACAACATGTGCTTGGCTTTTCTTTGTAGCCCTCATTTTGGGGAAAACGTGTACTAAATGAATACTCTTGTTTTTTGATGAGTTACGGGGATTATGTAAAATGAAATAAGATTTTTAAGATATTCTCACGGCGACTCGATCACTCAGTAAGCCACAAGTCTAGCTGACAGCCTAGCTGTCAAGCTAGTGGTGAATGATTTTTTTTTCACCCATATTCAAAAATTAGGCTAATAGCAATAGGTCTTTGGATACGTTTTAGAAGTAGGTTGCATCGCTTAAGGTGTCTTTAAAAAGGTGAAAGTTAACAATGACCAACTAAGTTCAAAGAGCGCTTATGCTTCATTTTCCACCACAGAACACATGAGTTGTAGGAATGGGGAGTGGGGGCAACATCATGCTTGACCTCTTAAGGTTTTTTGGGGGGTTTATATTTGTTTTAGCACGAAAATGATGAAGGTAAGAAGAAGCCTGCTTTAACTACAGTACAAACGCCAACCAAACCCCAAGATAGATGAAAACAAATTATTGTTTATTTGAGCATGTCTAAAGAATGCACATACAGAACTTGCAATGATGACACAAATCAGGAACTGACAGCGGCAGAGAATAAAAAGTTCCAAATTCCATACAGTTCATCTAACGGTTTAGTTGCTACTGAGGGGATTTTCTTTTTTACTGTAGGTCAAATCATTGTCCCTGTATGTCTCAGGAAAATATTTGTTGCTACTGCAGACAGTAATGAGATAACGTCTTTTGCCAGTGCACTATATCACAAGTGGTTTTCAATGCTAATGAGCAAAATTGAATTGGAATGGCTGTCTCCTCGGCCAAGTCAACAGCTGTCCAACATCACAGCACGCATCTGCGCTGCCATAAAACTACATTACACACAAACACAATGATGTGACCGCTCGCGCCAATGGTTACCCGAGTCCAGCTCTATGTCTCTTTGTCATTTTGCACAACTGCTTACTAAACACACACAACCTCAAACTTAGACAGCTCACTATGCAGCCATTGTGAGTGTTAATGCTGGCCTGCTGACAGACAAAAGCCACTTAAACACAGATCAGAATGAACACACGCAGCACCACAGGATTTCTCGGTCACATCTGTGCCTATCTCAAACATCTCAGCTTGCAGGGCGATGTGGGGTGATGGCGCGCCCCAGGCAACTGGCACAGGGCGCTGAGGATGACGGCAGTGGCAGCGGGTCGCCAAGTGGCAAATGACAGGTGGGGGACAAGATGGACCAAATACAAAACGAGAGTCTTGCCAAAGAATGCTTAACACCAGCTTTTTCCAAACAAAGTACCGTATTTTCTGCACATAAGGCACAGCGGATTATAAAGCGACCCCCCAAAAATAGCCTACTGGCGTATATTTTTTAAATACCGTAAAATTCAGGCTACTCCTAATGGTAAGACCTTCTTGTAATCCGTTCATCTCGCCACATTCTTTCTGTTTACAAATACACAGACTTGTAAAATTATTTCCAATATGGCAGTTAGCCCTCCCCTTTTGAGTGACAACTTTGGGTCTGTTCATACTAGATTTATTCATGCACAAAGTGAGAAATTACATTAAACTTGCATCTTCCTCAACACGTATATTTCACCTGTCTCACTATTACCTTTACTGCTCGGGTGCCCCTGGCAGCCATTTGAAAAAAATGCATAAATTAGCCGCATCATTGCATAAGCTGCAAGGCTGAAAGCTTGAGAACAAAAGTCTCCCCGGGGTTGTCTCTGTGTTCTATTAAAATTGGTTTGATGATCTGAAACTTTTGCGTGTGAAAAATATGCAAAAAACACAGAATTCAGGAACAAAAACTTTTTCAGGGCACTGTATAACAACTAAGGGTGGGAAATATGTTAAAGAGTTGCGCAGCTGCAACCCAGATTAGCGCCTACCTTCACTACAACAACTTCCACAATCAAAGGCTAAATAAAGTAACAAAAATGCCTGTTAACATTAGCACATGGTTTCTAGCACTACGGACAACCCTCATATGCCCCAACATCAGCACCAGTCTGGTGGGAAGGCATAAAAACCAGTCAAACTTAACATTTTTTATTTGTCAGGTAGTGATGAAAGCTTTCAAATTCGGTTCAGCTCCTGCCTATAAAGAAGCTGGACTGCTTTTTTTATTCACGGCTGCCATCTCCTGGCTTGTGTCATAGCAGTTTCAGTCAAGCTCCTCATGTTGCGCATGCAATACTTTTCTTACACTTACATTTCTTACACTAAATCTATAGCACCCTAGTCATCCTGGAAGGGGGATTACCACTTGTGAGGCCCCTTCTCAAGGTTTCTTTATTTCCTCATGCAAAGGTTCTGAGTTTTTCCTTGCCCACATGTTGGTTTAAGATCAGCCGATGGTGTAATTGTAAATTGTGCTGTCCTTTGAGACATTTTTGTTAAGCGCAACACTGGACTTGACACGCTCTCGAATAAACTCTCCTTTTTTTTCATCTTTTTTGGGGTTTGGGTTGGCGTTTGGACTGTAATTTAAAAATGTTCTTACATTCACCATGTTTATGCTGCAAAAACAAATAGAAACAAAAAACGCAGGGACAAGCATGATGTCCCTCTACAACCCTGTACACCTAATTCCTCCCTACTTAATGTGTTTCATTACGAAAAGCTTTGCTAAAAGTAAGATAAAAGCAGATAGGTACGGTGGGGTGAAAATTATCAGGGCCCTTTGAACTCAGTTGGGCATTGCTAGCATATATTTAATAAAGAAAATATTCCACTTTCAAATCAAATGACGCACTCTACCTTTAAAACCGTGATGGCAAAAAAAAAAGGCAACTGTTACTCATTAAAAATTGGGTTTTAAAAAGTGAATAAAAAAACAAACCCTACATTGAATTCAAACAGTTATTATTAAAGCAGAAAAGAAAGTCATTCACATGGCAAGAGAAAAGCTAAATTTGAGCATGAAAAAAAAAAATGCGATAGAAAGAGACAGAAGAGGGGAAAGGAGGGTGGGCCGGTAGCTCCTGTAGAGATTCACTGAGAGGGTGCCATTAAGTCTGCGCTGCCCTGCACGTGTGCATCTTTGTGTACGCCAGGGACAGGAGGAAAGGCTCAAGTAGCAGTTTGGCGCTGGTGGCACTAGCTGGGCACAAACCTGGTGGCACAGAATCTGCGAGCCAGCGCATGCATGTGTGCGCCGCGTATGTTGTGGCATGCTTAACAGGATTAGCAGTGACCTGGTGGGGTCCAGTTGGTCCCGGGACCACGGCGCAGCAGTCCCCCAAGCCACGCGTGGTCATGCGAACCCGGCTTTTGTTTAACAGGATTAAGCGCAACCCGGTGCTCTTACAGTTGGTGCGCGGGATCCGAAATGAAGCGCGGCCGAAACCAGAGGGCGGGCCATGAGCGCGTTGGCACACAAGGCCGGGATTAGGCGCTAACCTGGTGAGGTGCAGTTGGCGCTGGGCGCTCGCCAGCTGTTCGGCCAGGCTCAGGGCTTCGGACTGCCATTGGCCGCTGTCCCTTTGGACCGCCTCCAGACGCTGCCGGCAGCCAACCAGATCTGAGCTCAGCTTTTCAACTTCCTGTCCCGCAGAGAGCCATGTCGAAAAATTACACGCCTCCCATGTAAACAAGAACTGAAGCCCAGCAATAAAAGAAATACTTTTAAATTGAAGTTTAATCATTTTGAAGCAAACCTGTGTAGCTTTCTCCAGCTGCCTGCTGGTGTTTGACTTGAGGTCTTGTAGCTCACGCTCGGTCTCTTCTTTCTTGAGTTGGACACTGCTGAGCTGATACTGGAGCTCCGCGCAGACCTGAAATGCAAATGATGAGAAGGAAATAATTAAATGCTGATTCTATTTATGAAATCACATGCATTACTGTCATTTCTCTCAATTGAAAATTTTAGAATGATTAATGTAAAAGTGTATTGACACCTTTTGCTAGCATTATTGTTAAGATCCACTTTTTTATGCAACTGTTAAACAGCAAATTTGAAGAGGTTGTTTTCGAAGGCAAGTTTAAATGATTATTAAAAATGTGGGCATGCTAATGAATCACATCTGCTTTCTGAAAATGGGAGAATCTAAATTGTTTTTTAATCAAAATAAGTTTATGTGGGATAGCATTTAGAATACTAATCCAAGCCAACAGATAATAAACCATACTTTTCCCCAAAGCATTCAATTTTCTTACTAATGTCATACAAAACTACACAATTACTACAAAATACTACAGAAATACTACAAAACTAGATATAAAATGTAGTGCTTGAAAACAGGGACCAAGTATATCATTTTCTTATGAATTATACTCCATAAACACTATAAAATACTACACAAAAATACTATAACAGAAATACTTCATCCCCCAAAAAATATTGCAAGCCTGCAGCTGTTGCAAATGTTTCTAATTGTACAAACAGTTGCAGTTTGTTGTCTTAAATGTGTCATACAATTAACCTTTGATTTAATATTGATCATTGGATTTAATAATTTCCTCAATCGGGCCTTTTTATGTTGAAATGAAATGATCTGCATTTATATAGCGCTTTTCAAGTCAATGACTTCCCAAAGCGCTTTACATTGTGTTTCACATTTCCCAATAGCAGCCGTGATCTGTGCAGCCATGCAAGGCTGCTAACCTGCTTATTGGGGGTATTGGGGTTTCAGTGTCTTACCAAAGAACACTTCGGCATGTAACACGGACAAGCTGGGATTCGAACTGGGATCCCTTAATCCTAAAACGATCGCTCTACCTCCTGAGCTACTGTTGTCCCCCTTCGCCCTCCTCGAGGCAACAGATTTTAAAAACATTACATTTTTTCAATTTTTGGGGCTTCTGTACATACAAATTAACCAATTTGCTTAAGGCTAGTAATCTTTTATTTTACTTATTTGAACTACTTATTTATTAATGAGCTTGGTGTAATTGCTTTATCTCCCTAGAAGTGTTGCTGAAGTAGGTTAAATATTAGACTTAACACAGGAGGGACCATAGCTATTGTTTTGCTGCCATCTAGTGGAAATAATGATGACTAGAAAACGAGTGTAGAGCATGATTCCCTCAAAAATATGAAAGAGTGAAGAATTTATTTAGTAGGGTGGTTTTCTTGATATGGAAAATTCTGATTAAGGAAGATGCTTGTATACTTTGCTGTTGTTTTGTTCCATGTCAGCGCGTTGTCGTAAGGCATCTTCCAGTTGCTTGGTCAGCGAGCTCTTGTCAGCCTGGAGTCGGTCCAGTTGGCCCTCTAGCTCAGCGGCACGTTGAGACAGCCAGGCCACCTTAAGCATTAAGCATAGACACGTTTAAAAGAAAACAAAACAATGTCATCAACTAGATTGAGTCTTTTTTTCTTTTTTTTAATAGTTCAGGGGACCCTTAACGTTTGGGTTCAGAGACCCATGTGTAACACAATTTCTTTAACAGTCCCTATGTAATCCTAAAAAAAAAAAAAACTAAATGTTGTTTAAAATGTAATAAATGTTGTTCATAAGTAACAACATTTTTAAAATTAATGATTTAACTTGCTAAAATCTAGCTTTGCATGATTCTTATCAAAGCAAGGGCGGTTTTCTTGTACTAAATGTCTTTGAATGCAAGGAGTTAACAAAAGTTGAATTATGAGGTTCATGCGTTGTGGGAATGTTCCAAGATTGCTTCTTCAGGGAAAATGTTGTTGACTGCAAGGGCAAATGGTTGAAATGTACTCTCCTAAAATCAGCAAGACTATCTCCTTGGAGACAGAACTGTGGTGCCCCACTTGGACACTATTTTGTTTTCAAAAACCAAAAGAGTGGTATTCCTGACCTGCGACAATTTTAAAACATTGGACGCTCCCAGGTAGGCCAGGCAAAACTGTTTGGAAAACCCTGATGATGGACCCTATAGCTTGTAAAAAATGGGATGAATGTGACTATGGAGCGATGAGACGACTTTCGTAACTTTTAATCCTAACCAGAATCTGTAACGCTTGCGGATTAGTACACTTCGAGTTAAGTACGTTGATTTTTCTTTTTCTACACATCATGTTGAACTGCTCTTTTGGCTGTCTGTTTTGAGTCGGTTTGGACTGAGATTTAATTTTATTTTTGTATAGAAGGTTTCTTGAGAACTCAATAAAACAGTTGAAAAAAAGTTGTGTTATGACTCAATACATAAGTTGTGTTTACGGTATTTGCCAGCTCCTCCTTCTGCCTGCGGCTCTCAGTGCGTCCTTCCTCTCTGGCCTCGACCAGTCTGTCTTTTAGGGCCTGTGCGTCATGTTCTCGCTGCGCCTTCTGCTGGGCCAGCTCCCTGGACAGCTGCTGGCACTTCACCTCCATCTGCACCGATGAAGACCCCCCCCCAAAGACTGTGTCACAAAGTGGAATTGACGGTTTATAATAAATAGGACTTTAGTTACAGTTACAGTTACACTACTATATAGCGCATTACTCAGTTTTAGGGGTCCAACTCTAGCGGATCACAAATAATGAGACCTCAGCTTTGTGCAGGTGTGCTTCCTCAACCATCTCCACAGCTTTTTTGACTTGCAGACAAGCCGACCACTCCCGGTGCTGAACCTCCTGCCGAGCGATTCGCGCTGCGCTTAGGGCTGCCAGCAACTCGTCACGCTCCCTGCAAGGAAGCCGGAAAACGTGCTCACACTTCTACAGTTTGGTCAACATGGGCACCCTGACACGGAGTTTTACGGTAAAATTGTGCTGAATATTTATCATTTTATTTGTAAAATTATCTTTGCAGTACATCAGGACGGGTGACAAAAATAAATCTTCAGTCCTATACTGCTGAGATCAAGCTAAAACTGATAAAGGCCGCTGAAAAAACTAGCAACCTGGAAGCTGCAAGGAAGTTTGGTGTACATACAAACAATGTCAGAGAATGGAAAAAGGATATACCACTGGAAATTGCACTTAAGGCCAAACGTGCAAACAGGGGATAAAAGGAAGAACAGTACCCAGAAATGGAGCTCCTAGTAAATTGTTTTCTTCGATTTCTTTTAGTGTGTGGCTATTTTAAAGCAGTTTTAGGGGGTCATCTTATATGCAATTTAGGATTAGATGCGGTTATATATGGTAAATTGTCTCTACTTTCAGAGTATCGCACTCCTTTTTGGTGTCAGTACCCTGGGGGGTAAATGAATTAATTTTTTACTTAAATTACTAGTACCTGTAACTAACATGCTTAATAGAAACATGGTTTTTAAAACATTGCTTAGTATTTCAAATGTTTATAATTTCTAACTTAAAATAAAATAGTAAAAAAAACCTTGGAATTTAACAGTTTGCAAATTTGACTTGCTGAGAAGTTGCAGAGCCTGAACGGAAATTTACACGTTGCAAAATTTTTGCTAAGACTCACTTGCTGAGGCGTTCCACAGTCTGAACGTGTGCATTAGCAGGAGCGCCAGCCAACAGTGCTTCCTGCTGCGCACAATTCAGACACAAGCCGGCCACGCGCAGAGCACCGTCAGCCCGAAGTGCTGCCGCAGTCTCCTGCTCGCTGCGTCTGAGACGGCCCATCAGCTCCTCGCACTCATTTTGACTAAGTGACACATCTCTCCTATTGGTGGAAAAACAAAATGGGAGGATGAATTAACAGGGGGCTAGAAAGTTGTTTTTTATTTCCTTGGGTTGTCTCTGTGATATTAAAACTGGTTTGATAATCTGAAACCTTTGCAAGTGATAAATATGCAAAAAACACAGAAATCAAGAAGGGAACAAAGACTTTTTCATGGCACCAAATGATGGGGACATAAAGGCAAAAAAAAGTTTGAGACCCACGTGAGGGAGTTCACCTGAGCCTCCAGTCTTTCAATCTGGGCCTGGTGCAACAATTTCAATTGATCCTGAAAAACACAAATTCACGCATTTTGTCAGTGAAAAATGCAGTGTCTGTTATATAATTAAATAATAATTATTACAATTAAAATTACATTAAATTTCTCAATAACGTTCATTTAATTTACAGTATTTAGCTTAAGGTCCATCGCACAACATTTTGAAGTGTTTGAAATATATAATGAATGTATTTTGTATAAGACATTGGGTCGTGTCAGTAGGATAGAAGCCAAAATGTGTCTATCATTACTAAAACAACAAAAAGGAGCACCAGACATGCGGTGTAACAAACCAGTTCGTATTTCCATGAGACGTGTTCCCCTTTCTTAGCCGAATCACCATCACCTGCATGATCGGTCATCTAAAAACAGCACAAATAGCATAGACATGCCAGATTTGATTCAATACACCTTAATAAAAACTAGGTTTTTGAGCAGTGCCTTTTCACAGTGAATTGTTAGAGATAGCTATCTGCCTGCGAATCTGGCATTCATGGTTGACAAAAAATAGCTGAATACCATAATACTGGCAAAAAGATTTGTAGTTTTTTGTTTCCATTGAGCACAGATGTCAAAGTCAAGGCTGGCAGAACACACCATAGACAAGGAATAATTTTTATTCGTCTATGCTACTTCTCCTTGAAGAAATAGTGTTGTTTTTGATTATTAGATGATTGTGTTTTGCTTTAGTTCTAAAAACGCCACTCTTTTTTATTGTATTTCATACCAATTATATATTGAGACTTATTTCAGTTGACGTAATGATAAATAAATTGCTATCATTTTTTTCCCTGATGTTTCACAAGGAAATTCAGCCCAATTTTGCTAAAATAAAAACTAGAGATGAATAATACACTCTTCTTTTATTTAATATTCATGTATTCGTTTTTTTATATATAAAAGAGAATGTTTAGTTGTGTATGTTTTAAACAAAAGATTAATGATAGACCTATTTTAAAATATTGCTTTATTTATCTGATATGATTGCAAAATATGTATTGGGTTTTCAGAAGTTTCAATTAAGTTCACCATTTAAAACTTTTCCAACATATATTCAGTCTGGCCTGTAGCCCAATATTTGGGGGCCCTCTGTCCAAATGACTTCGATACCCCTGGAGTATTTATTTGGTGCCATTTTATTTAAGAAATGACATTGAATTGGCTTTGGTCTAACTTTTTAGAAGTCCTGCAATAAAAAGCAAACAATAGTTGGAGAAAATTTGGCCTCTAAATGAGCAAAACACATTTCACATTCTTGGTAAGCTTAAGTTGGAAATAAGTTGATTGAAACATTCAAATGTTTCATTATTTAAAATCCACCTTGTGGTTTGGAAGCATGAGGTTGCCCTGCAGGGTTACCTCAGTGTATTTCGTTTTGAGCTCAGCTTGCAGTTTCTCATTTTCCAACACCACCACTCGGATGCGCTGTTTAAGCCCTTGCTGCTCCTCCTGTAACACACATCAAGTCAATAGAACTCAACACATCAAGGGATTTTCAGTCATACCTTGCAGAACCGGACCTCTGCCTCCAGGTGCTGGATATAGTCTGGTGGGTTGTGAATCACTGGGACCAAGTCCTAACAATGACAATCGGGTCAAACAAAACCAAAATATTATTAATAAACTGATGATCGATATTATTTTTTATACTGTATATAGCAGTAATGTGTTAATAATCGAGTGCACTTCAGAATCTTTTGAAAAACTTATATGGTTCTGAATACATCTACCATTGCATTAATATATGCAGTACAGCACATGTGTCAAACTCCCGGCCCGCCGTGTAATCATATCTAGCCCGTAAGACCATTTTACATTATTGTTATTAATGGCCCGTCAATATGAACAACGCCGTCTCGTCCCTGGACATCATATTCTGACGTTTTATTCACTGTACCTATTCATTTATATATGACATATACTATACTATATACCAGGGGTCGGGAACCTATGGCTCGCAAGCCATATATGGCTCTATGAATAACTATGGCTCAGAGACAAATTTAATTGCATGCAAATTTTCACCATCTCATTTAAAGCTTGAGCCATTAATCCTGTTCGGATACACGCAAAGCCAAACCAAACCTGAATTACAAAACAGTACTTTTCAGAATATATAGGGCACGTTTTCACTACGATTTACAGTCAAGGTGTCACACAAAAAAAACTCGTTTTGGCTGTACAACGCTAAAGAATCCTTTATATTAAAGCTCACTATACAGTATAATCTGTGTTCAGTGTTCAGATACTTGTTGATGAATCCACGGAACAAATTATAAATACGCCAAAACACCGGAAGATAACTTAAAGTTATGTGATTGGGTGAATGGGAAGGATTGGGTGAAGCTATGCAAAAAGTGCAAGCACTACCTCCCATCTCTCGCCCTACTCCGTCTGCGCCAAAGGTAAGCACATCAGGCTCCCTGTTCTCAGGATGTTGTGACGTTTTTACTAAATAATTTGTGTAGCATTTTCATATTTCTACTTTTGACAGGAGATTTATTCAGGAGAGCAAAATCTTTTGCGATATTTAAGTTTTTTTTAATACATACATTGACATCGAAGCAAAGGAATATGAATGTTATTTTAATGTTAAGTTATTTAAGTTAAGTTCTAAGTTGTATCAACATTTCGTTCTGTGTGCATTGTTACAAAGAATGACAATAAAAGTTAAAAAAAAAAAAAAAAAAAATATTTAGAGCAAAATCATAAATACTGTATAAGTGATTTAAGGTTTAAATTTAATATTCTTGTCTGTTTTTATTCATATTTATGTTCCAAAAACATTCAGTTTAAGTGTGTTCAATAAATGTTTATCCTGGTTGGCCCGCGACCTTAAGTGTGTTTTGAATTTTGGCCCCTTGTGCAATTGAGTTTGACATCCCTGCAATACGGTATATAACGGTATGTAATGAAATGTAAGTAAAAAAAAATTGTAGTTAAGTGCATTGCTAAATCACAGGCTATATTATATCAGGGGTGAAAATTTATCAGGGCTTAAAAAGTGAGAAGGGTGTGAGGAAATACCGTATTTATTTGTGTATAACCTGTACCTCTAATATTATATTAACGATTGGCATACATTTTTGTTCGACTTTGTCTCAGCTAAAACTTCTCGAATACATGCGGCCATGACTGAAATCAATTATTAAACACTATGAACACAATACCAACATTAGATTCACAAGG
Source organism: Urocampus carinirostris (assembly GCF_059441175.1). Lineage (NCBI taxonomy): Eukaryota > Metazoa > Chordata > Actinopteri > Syngnathiformes > Syngnathidae > Urocampus > Urocampus carinirostris. Next base: position 15,694,301 of record NC_142361.1, read on the forward strand.
TATTTATTTCATTTCCGTCAAAAGTCATCGTCAGATAAACTAAAAAAGTTGTTTCCTTCGTCGGGCTTTTTTGGTTTTTATTCATATATTTTAGGGCGACTTTCAGTTTTTTTCTGTTCTCTATCATTCATCTCTGGTAACGCGACTAAAAATAGTGTGATAATGAGATCAAATCGAATGCGTGTTGCACACAGATAAATACAGTACTCCTGTCCGCACGAACGACACTGATTTTAATTCAAACACACCTCCTCAAACGCCCGATCTACTCCTGGAATGCTCCCAAAACCCCCACCCCACCTCAAAACATTCTGTCCTAGGACCCATACAATTGCAGTTTGCACTAAAAAACTGAACCAGAATTAATCATCATTTTGCACCGCCACACGACAGCATATTTGCACATACCATTACCTTTTCAGACATTTTATATATAGCCGACAGTAGCTCAATACTGGTTTACTTGCACAAATGTTCTTACCTCATTTTATTCCAGTTTTTATTATACATGTTTTCTTATTCCTATTCATGCGTGCACTTGTGGTGGGGCTCAAATTTCATTATACTTGTATAATGACAATAAAGGCATTGAATGCAATTCAATTCTCGTAGGTCACCCTTTTTGACATCAAAACAGTGAATTTCTCCTACAGGTTTCAAGCCTGTATATAAATATAGTTGAATCGGACATCAGGTCACATGCTTACTCTACCTTTGAAGGTGAGGGTGGTGCAGGTATATCCTTGCCTTGTTTCAATAGGAGGCTCTTCAGTTGATTGACTGTGTGGCAGCACATACACATTCACATACAAACAAAAACACATGCGCATAACCACACAAACACATTCAATTATTAAAAGCCTTAAACCATACACATTCAAAACATAATGTTAACGCCTCCAGGAATTTTTTGTGTTCTAAACACTGCCTATTATTACAGGTCCTTCACATGTCTAGTCAAGTCACATTTATTTGTAAAGCCCTTGATAACAAAATGTCTCAAATGTCTGTTAGCTTCATTTGATTTATTCGTGTATTTCTAAAATATGTACGCAAATATTTGCGAATGGTTTGCTGGCACAGTTATGGTTCAGCATCTGACAACTTTATGTCTGAAAATAATCTCATGGAATCTGTGCAGTCAGCAATCAGAGCAAATCACTCTACTGAGACGGCCCTGGTTCACGTAACCAATGATCTCTCTGGCAATAGATTCTGGTGCCTCGTCAATGCTACTGTTGCTGGATTTTAGTGCTTTTGATACTGCGGAACACAAAATATTACTTGTCCTTCTGGAAGAATGGATTAATAACTCAGGAAGCACACTCTCGTGGTTTAGGTCCTACCTGTCAAACAGGACGCAATGAGTTAACTACAACAATTAGACCTCTGGACATTTTGATGTTCCCTGTGACGTTCCACAGGGCTTTTTACTTGGCCCCCGTTAGGTTGTAGAAATTTGGAGGCCTGCTTTACGGAGATACAAAGATGTGTGTCGCATATTTATTTGCGTCTTAATCCAGAAAAAACAGCTCATTGTCGAGAATTGGCATCAAAGACTGCTCTGTATAGCTCTGTAATATCACCCATAGTGTCTCGGTCAAAAATCGAGGTGTCATATTTGATCCTAATCTGTCGTTTCAGTTACATGAGAAAAATTTTACTAGAACAGCTTTCTTCCACCTCCATAATATTGCCAAGATTCACCCGATGCGTTCTAAAGCAGATGATGAGATTATGATTTTTGCTTTTATAACTTCTTGGCTTGATTACTGTAATGTATTGTTTTCTGGTCTCCCCATGTCTCACATCAAAAGTTTGCAGCTGGTTCAAAATGCGTCTGCGAGACGACTGACTAAGACAAGAAAGTTTGACCGTATCACTCCTATATTAGCTAACTTGCACCGGCTCCCAGTCTTAAGATGTGACTTTAAGGTTCTCTTACTGACATTCAAATGTTTGCATGGACTTGCCCACTTTTATCTTTCTGATTTAATTTCCCCCTATGTTCATGCACGGAGCCTCAGCTCGGAAAATGCTGGTCTACTTGTGACTCCAAGAGCCAAAAATAAATCTGGTGGCTCGAGAACCTTCTCCATTCGTGCCTCGGTACTGTCTAATGCTCTGGCTTTGGAGATAAGATATACAACCTCAATGGAATTTTTACTTCTATTCTATAGTTTATGATTGATGCCCACCTCATACATTTCTTTTCCTGTCTTTTTCCGACTGCCTGGCAGGTGGTGATAAGATAGATAGATAGATAGATAGATAAGATAGATAAGATAGATAAGATAGATAGATAAGATAGATAGATAAGATAGATAGATAAGATAGATAGATAAGATAGATAGATAAGATAGATAGATAAGATAGATAGATAAGATAGATAGATAAGATAGATAGATAGATAAGATAGATAAGATAGATAAGATAGATAGATAGATAGATAGATAGATAGATAGATAGATAGATAGATAGATAGATAGATACTTTATTCATCCCCTAAGGGAAATTCACATTTCCAGCAGCTTCCCTGAGCTGAGAACAGTACAATAATAAAGCCAAAAGAATACAATATACAAATACCCAGTGTGACGTGCAAATGCCCACTGTAGCGTGTTATATAGAGTAACTAACAGGGAGAAGGACTAATCGAGATGAGTCAGCATTTGGACCTGAAGTGTGTCAACATCTGCATCGACCAACCGGCAAAGATGGGAAGCTGCGTCATTGCTGTCATTGACTTTTTGAACAATTTACGGGCTCGACGTGTCGTTGCGGTCAGGGACTTTTTGGAGAATTTTACAGGCTGTCATGTAGTTTCTGGACGATTTTTTACATATTCCCCATGTTTTTTTGTTCCATTTTTTTATTGATGTTCACTATGTTTTGTGTATTGTTACCCAATGCTAACTCTATTACACCCTGCTTATCCAGAAAGTGGCATTAACACTTTTGAGGCCCCTTCTTAAGGTTTGCTATTTTCCTCATCCTGAGGTTTTGAGTTTTTCCTTACCCGCATGTTTAAGATCAGGGTGTAAATGTAACCTGTACAGTCCTTTGAGACATTTTGTGATTAAGGGCTATACAAGGAAATGGGACCTGACTCCTGCCCCAAGGGCCGTAAACTAATACAGAAACTGTAATTCAATAATGACCTGCTTCACTCTGCTTCTTGTGGCTCCATAGTAGAAGATCCTCTCCAGTTGTGGAAGAATGGGTGCCAACTCTGGCTTTAGTGTCATCAGGGTATCTGACTGGCTCATCGTCTTCACTGATATCATCATTGTGGTGGAGCTGCTCCAGTGCACCACTGATTTGCTGTAGGCTTTGATTGGCCCGTTCTGAAACAAACTTTAAAATGTTTATCATCCATGCTTACTTTTTTACAAAGAACCTGTCTTCCTCACAGTTGTCAGGGTTAGCCGAAACCTGAGTTTGTAACGCCTAGCAAATTGCTAGTTGATCGCAAAACATAAGGAAAAAAAAAACTTCAGTACGTCTGCAATAACTCAGGCTCACAGATAACTTAACCCTGAGAGTCTTAGCGGCGCGACTTCTAGTGATGTGTATTGGGCAAATACAGCCTGGCAGCACCCATCCTTCTCCACGCTGTTTTTGTACAGTCTCATACCACTTTTCAGAGATGAGCCAGACCTCGGCAATAACTGGCAGCGGCGTTTGTGTGACAGTACTGATACTGTTGTGGCAAATACACTTGCATTTGCACTTGCACACATGTAGAAACTTAGGAGGACTTGCTTGTGGGTAAAAGGTCGCGTAACCTTGAAGATACCGTTGCCAGACGGCGTGCAAGGAACAGTCACGTACTCATTCGGGATACGGGACCGCCTTTTGGGGTGTATTCAATCAAGCGTAAACGTCACTACTGCTTTAAAACCATTGTCTTGTAAACAGCTCGCTGAGAGAAACTTCGTTGCAATAAACGTCTCTCCCTCCACGCTGGCTTCTGTTTATCTGTTCCCTAATCTACTTATCTATCGAACCGACAAATTCTCCAATGTTGAATTCTACAACAAATCAATGGCGCCCAACGTGATGATCTGGCAAATAGATAAACGGAAAAGGGAAAGGACTTCTCAATGGAATGGTCTCGAGCGGGCGACTGAGGTAAGGAAAGTTTTTTTTCTCTTCCTTATTTCAGTTTGCTCGTCCGGGATTCGTGGGAAGTACGGGAGCCACTGTTGGAGCTAAATTATGAGAAAACGTGCACGTGGATTTCCGTCTTAAAGTCTGGCCCCCAAGTTAGGACGGATGAGATATGTAAACTGAGTTGAGATTTTTTGTCCGAACGGGAATTATGAGCTCAGATAATCCTGTTTTTATGGGACTGGCTGCGTGTAAAACATAACAAGGCTAATTTTATCTGGATAAAAGATGGGCAGCGGCGTCAGGTTTTTTATATTTATGATTGTCTTGAGATCTGTGTAAAGCTGTGATAAGACGTCGTCATTGGCTAGTGACAGTTCAAAATAGACGATTTATATATTGTTAATACGGGAAATATTTATTTGTTTCCCTAGTGGATTTATGATTTGGGAGTCCGACATGTGACCTTGCATTTAACAAGAAGTGTGGTGCATGAAAGATCGCCATTTTCTAAAATCTGATTTTGTTAGACCGACGCTAAAAAATGAGCAGTAATCGATGTTTTATTATTAAAATACTTTCGCATAGAACAGGCGATACAAAGAATGTGTGGGAATTGATGACATGTTTTAAGTGTGGGAGATGTCTCATTCGGGAATGTTGGTGTGTGCCAGCTAGCGAGAATTGTGCGTGTGTCTTTCTGTCTGTGGATGTGTGTTCTCCCCCGCCCGGCTAGCTCAGTCGGTAGAGCATGAGATTCTTAATCTCAGGGTCGTGGGCTTCGCTGAGTGATTTTTATTTCAATGGCAGATAACATCGCTTGCTTAAATGTGATTTCTCTTTATTTAAATAATAACAGTCATTAAAAAAATGTTACCAATGAGCAAACGTTACTGCTTTTATATTTAATATTAAAAAGAGGTAATTATATAATAAAATAAATACAAGTAAAAGTGTCCTAAACGTTTGTTGAAAACCCTTTTGAAATGTAATATTTATTTGACTGTTTATGCAAATTATATTCTGTATTTTTGTAAAAAAGGAAACAAAATATCTTATTTTGTACGCGGGTGATTTATAGTTAACTGTTTAAGGGCTAGGACGACGCTGTGCGGAGGAGAACTTTTGTTGTTTTTGTCTTTTTTGTTTTTTCTTTTGTTTGGCGTTGGGTGTGGAGTTATGGATGCATGGATGAATGATGGAGTGACTGCTTCTTGGTTTTTGTGGGTTATTAGCGCAAACCGTTGGTTCTTTTTGTCTTTTTTGTTTTTTGTTTTTTGTTTTTTACCCCGCCCTTACCCCCACCACTCTGTCTATCTCCGTGTGAGTTGAGCTCAACCGTGTGTATTGTTTCCCTTTACTTTATGTAACGTTATGTTAAGTGGTGTCATAAAAATAAAAAAATGGAGGGATTACTTAATTCGTCAAGTCAAGTGCTCCTTTTGCGTGTGGCCTTTTGATTTGTGAGATCTTGTTCCGATAAACGTAATAAGTATAGTTTGGGTAAATTGAGGACAATTTGGCAAGCTTTTTCAAAATACAATGAAGAGCAGATTACTTGATCTTGAGGAAGACCATGAAAAATTTAAGAATTTAATTGCTAAGGTGATGTCTTCATTCATTCATTCAGTCATTTAACCTAGACTAAACATCCGAGTTTGTAAACATGACCGATTTAACAGGATTCAGAAGTCAGACGATCGTTGAAAAGGGCTGAAGATGGACAGAAAAACGAGCAAAGAACAAACAAAGACGTTCACTCATCCGTTGTCTGCGCCCTTGTCTACAGAAGGGTCGTGGGGACACTGGAGCACATCCAGGCTTTCCTCAAACAGTGCTGATTGCAGCCAGTTACGAGGAGAAAAAGGTAGACAGCTGGGCACCAAGGTCAGTCTGGTACTGATAGCTCACGAAAACATTCCGGCGGCAGACTGCGAGTGAACGTCACAATGGACTGAGCCAGACGGCCAAGGCCGTCGACGGTGATAACTAAGAAACACAAGTCTGCTTTGAATCACGCTAGAATCTTGTTGATTGACGTAGTGTTTACAAATCTGAGGAATATTGATACGTTTGGATTGTGAATTATTTTATTTTTAACACAGAAATACTGCTAAAATTGTATTTTGAATCTGCTTTCCAGGAAATCGGTGATTGTGTCTCCAGAGGCAAGGAGAATAGGTAACAGGGAATACCTTTGACTTTATATCAGATAAATTTGTTTGTTCAAAAAGTCGTGAGGGGCATCTTACAAAAACTACACATTAAACAACGGTTCGGTGAGGTTTATCAACAAAGTCAAGGGATGGTGGAAAAGAGTAAATGGAATATTAAAATCAACGATGAACAAGATCTTTGTGAGTACTAGGCTCAACTGAGGGGATGCGCTACAGTTAGCGCTGATGAGTTATCGCATGCAAACTCATTGGATCACGCATTTAACACCGCATGAAATGCTAACAGGCAGACCAGCGCCGCATCTGGGAGGTCCCTATAAGGGGCCGCCACTTGAGCAACTACAAACTGAACTGAGAGACTGTATGAGACAATTGACGGCTGTCATCTACTGGCTGGTTAAGAGACAAGAGCCCAAGGTCAAACAACCATTTGAAAAGACGTCCCAGGGGATCTCGTCTACATCAAGGTTTCGACGAAAGAGGAACCATCCGAGGCGTGAGGGACCGTACACCGTCGTGAGGGCAACGCTGGCCGCAGTCCAGGTCGAGGGCAGCTCAAAATGGTACCATCTGAACCGCGGTACCACGGCTCACGCTGCCACCGTCAACGAGACCAAGCAAGATCAACAGGGCAGTAACGTTAAAATTAGGAAAACAAAATGTGGATGACAAAGCTGTGTGTGATAATAAATTGTCTGATATGATTGTTACAAGGAGCAGAGCTCGAGAGATCGCAGCGGCGAATGGAAATTGTGGTTCCGAAAGTGCAACCGGAGATCCAAAAAGCGACGTTGCAGACCATGACGCATCCTAGAGACAGCGGCCCGGTTAAGTGTGACACTACTGTATAACATGCCAAAACGGTTGGTGATTTGGAAAGTACAAGTACATTTTACCTCATGAAGGGCTCACTGGCCCTGAGGTAGATAAGCTCTAAAGTACCAAAATCAAAAATATTACAGGAAAAAAGAAAAATGTGAGATGTGACGAAAATGTGTAAAAGATAATTTTTGAATTTGGTTTCATAAGAAACATGCACTCGAAATTTTTAAAGGGACAGTGTGTATGAATTGACCGCAAGAAGTCTTTGCACTGTGGAGTGCAACCAAAATAAAAGTGCTTAACAGGATAATTAAGGGGGGTCACAGTACCCACATAAGCACTATTTTTCACTGCCTCTAGGTGATGCTCATGTTATGTTATGGAAAAGTCCAGTAACTGCAGTTTACAATCGCGTAGTCACACCAGCAGTACCTGTTTTGGATATAAATTGCTAAATACTTTATAAAAAGCTAATTAAACGATTTAGGTTCACTATCAAGACATTTCTAATAAAAACTCGCAGGAAAAAACCTTAACCGACAACGAAAGTTTTATCCAGAAGCTGTAGCAAAGAAACTCAAAAGTCTTGATTAGGTTAGTGTTAAGAACTATAAACAGGACATGCGCGTTTTGCTCCATTGCCCAGCGCCCGAGCTAAAAGTAAATACGTAAGTATCTTCAGTTGTAGGAATTTTTGACATTTTCACAAAATAACTTGGCTTGCATCAGGATTTGGATCAATAATTTGAGACAAAATGACCCTTAGCACTCATAAGTGTCGGCAGGAGTCAGTCGAATTTTAAGTCACTTAACACTCAAAACGTTACACGGTAAAAATTAAAATCGCTGAAGGAAAGTACCGTAGAAATACTACGACAGTAATACGGTAATAGAGAAATGCCCCTGGAGGTATACTAAACAGTATCACAAAACTAACGATTCAATATAGTACTTTAAAACAAAGACATAGTACACTACATCAATTAAAAATAAGTAACTACAGAACTAAATACCAAGTTAAGTGCAAGAAAAGCATTTAAGAGAGGGCTCTCTTCAATAAATTGAGGAAAAAGCCGTTTTGTCCAATGAAAAAGACGGACTTAACCAATTACCAACAACAATGACGTAATCTCGTTAGCTAAGATCGGCGTGCAGAAAAATAAAATCTCATACAGCAAAACCAAGAATCTTTGTTAAAGAGGAATTAAATGATAATGACAATTTACAGGAAAAGGTTGCGTCCCCAACATGGATGATGCATCTGGGACATAGGTACATGGTGAAATGAAAACACTGAGTGTATAATACAAGATAATGATACAGAATAGTTTAAAAAGAATGTTTAAGTAACAAAACTAATCATTTCTCGTTGAATATGCGAATGTAAAAAGGGTAAGAGAGAGAAAGAATGTCAGCCTACAGCTTGTTTTTCTCTTGCGCTTCACTAAGTGTTGTCGCGGGCCGGATTCAACCCCCCCTGGTGCTGATAACGCCAAGGTCGCGGGCCGCCTGTTTGCACTAAAACATCTCAGTACGTAAGCACGATAAAACTTAACGAGACTCTAAGTGCCCCTGAATTCCACAAAAAAAGTTAACCTAGTATATTGTTTTGCTTTAATTCTGAAAGAAAAGAAAAAGAAACACTAAGACAAACATACAACATAAGTTATTTAAATAGGGATAATTTGCTGAAAATTGGATATGAAAAACTTGAGACAAAAGTATGAAAAACATCACATTAGTGTTTTTTGGAGTTCCTCATAGTCTTGAAAAACACTATATAAATGCATCATTTATGATAAGAAGGAATATAACTTTACGGACATAGTTACAAAACGGGTACACATATTGTAACTGACAATTAAATTTGGCATGACACTCCATCTTCAGAGTTAGGTAAAGGAACGGAAAAGATAAGGTTATAGTTATAATTAATACAATATGTACACAAGAATGTGCATTTAAAATGTTACATACAGTTGAGGTCTGTGTAAATATGCATTTGGTGAAAAATAGTCATTGTAGTGCAAAAAAAGTTGTCAGCATTGTGCAAAACATACAACAGTATTTTTGCTTTAGAATCAGAAGATACGTACCACGCAATACATAAAATTTTATTATAGAAAAAGATGCTGAACACAGGGGTGAACGATTTAATCAGATAGATAGATAGATAGATAGATAGATACTTTATTCATCCCCTGAGGGAAATTCACATTTCCAGCAGCATCCCTGAGCTGAGAACAGTAAAATAATAAAGCCAAAAGAATACAATATACGAAAACCCAATGTGACGTGCAAATGCCCACTTTAGCATGTTATATAGAGTTACTAAATAGTGCTACACAGAACACATAATGCAGTAAGATTCGGTAATGTCCAATGAAGGTGGTGTTGTTTAATGTACGTATTTTTGCGAGTTGGAAATCATATCCATAGGATAGAAAGTAATCCAAGTGTTGCAAGGCACTGATAAAGTAAGCAAAATAAATAAACAAATAAATAAATCACAAAGGTAGCGAAAATAACACGGAAGCTGCTGGAGCGGCTGCCATTCGTGACGGCGCCGGAAGTAACATTATCAGATACATTTTTCCACAATTGGGTCAGAATTAAACCTCTAGGGTTAATTTAAATCCTACTACAGAAATTTTATGAAATTACTAGAAAACGGAATATAGAGCTTGAAAACCAGGACATAGTATATGGTACGGATATAATTCTAAAAAGACCAACTACAGAAATTCTGCAAGAATACTGCCACAAAACTACAACAGCATTAATACTAGCGCTGCTAAAGAAATCCTGCAAAAATATAGCCTGAAGTGTACTACAACCAACTTCGAAAATCTTATTTAATCTTATTTAGTAAATATTATAAGATACTACTGCAGGAATGGTTGAGTTAAGTGCAGAGCGGACCAGAATTCAATCGCGTAACAACCGGTTACTTTATTTAGCAAAATTGTCCAACACCCAGGGACAAAACAAAACAAAAACAGGCTTACAGGCAAACAGGAACTCAAACTAGGAATACTCATAAAACAGTCCTTTACTCAGAACGGGCAAGCCCTTAAGAAGGACACATGCAAATTAGCCTTTTGGGGTGTATTCAATCAAGCGTAGACGTCACTACTGCTTTAAAACCATTGTCTTGTAAACAGCTCGCTGAGAGAAACTTCGTTGCAATAAACGTCTCTCCCTCCACGCTGGCTTCTGTTTATCTGTTCCCTAATCTACTTATCTATCGAACCGACAAATTCTCCAATGTTGAATTCTACAACAATACTACAGTATTTTTAATTGTTGTTATGTGCCAATTTATACTTCCAAGTATAAATCTGTGCAAACAGTATTATTTCGCAGTAATGAATGTAGCTAACGTGTGACTGGCTGGCAGCCAGTTCAGGGTGTCCCCTGCCCACTGACCAGGGATGGCTGGCATGGGCTCCAGCAACCCCGCGACCCTACTGAGGATAAGCGGTGCATACAATGGTTGGATGAATGTAACTAAAACCCAAAAAGATTCGTTGCAATAAAATAATATTGCAGGCATAAAATGGGTCAAAAAGGTGAGATGGGTATGAGGGCAACTCTATTTATTTGCGTAAAACGCACATATATAAGACATTTTGTCTCCAGACAGTAATCCCCAATGCAAAGGGATACAATGGCAACAGGTGGATTTACCTTTGATACAAAAATAGTTGTTTGGATAATAAGCTGAATCTCTGTTTTATTTGGAGTATCGACAAACACGTACAAGAAAAAGCACCATTCAATAGATGGGATGATGCTACTTGCGTATCTCGAGGACACTGCTAATTCGAAAGCTAATAAGCCACAGTGACGATAAAAAGCTCAAACTAGCGTCCACTCACGCCTTGGTTGTCTCTGGTATATACTTTGGTCCTCTGCTTCGTCCTCGTCCAATTTAATAGGTTTCATTTGGGTCCGTTTATAACTGTTAGGGGACTAAAAACTTCAATGAGACATACGCTGCATAAACCGTACGTAAATAACAACTTTGAACCAACGTAGCAACCGTCAAGTCAGTGCGTTTGTTTTGTGGGTAATAGTGTGCCGGAGAGGCGGTGCTATATTTGACAGCGTCACCGCCCTAGGTTGCTAAACTCGGCTGTCCAAACCTCACATTGTTTGCTGTTATTTGCGTCAATAAATTTGTTCAAAAAAAAAAAAAAAAAAAAAAAAAAACGTTGTACAAAGATGTTATATAATGAAATTGTGAATATAATAATAATAATAATAATAATTTCCTTGTATTGTCATTCTGTGTAACAATGTACACAGAACGAAATGTCGATTGCACCTGACCCGTTGTAGCGAGCCGATGCAGCCGCAGCCAACAGAGGGCGCCGCCGACCACTTTTTAAGTCTTAGGAATGACTCGGCCGGGGCGCGAACCACCGACCTCCCAGTCTCAAAGCGGGCGCCGATTGCTAATAAGATTTTCGAGAAGGGTTGTTCAAACCTCACTTTGTGTTTGCTGTTAAAAACGTCATATTGGAATATAATATTGTGAATGTGCTTAATTGCTGTTGAGATTGTCATGATTGATTTCTGTTATTAGTGTCAATAAATTTGTTCAAACCAAACAAAAAAAAACCGTTGTACAACGCGAGGAAGCCTTTTAGTATTTCTTTTTTATTCGTTATTTTATTCTATTCTATTGTTTGCTTTTTTGAAAAACGCGTCATTATTAACAAAGTTGACATGAAACCGTCAAACAACACATTTCAATGTGACAATAATTGATTCAGAATTATGTAGACATATCTCATCTCATTAGCTGCACCGCTTATCCTCATTAGAGTCGCGGGGGTGCTGGAGCCCATCCCAGCAATCGTCGGGCAGTGGGCAGGGGACACCCTGAACTGGTTGCCAGCCAATCGCAGGGCACACAGGGACAGACAACTCGCTTGCTCATTGACACCTAGGGACAATTTGGACCGGTCAATCCAATTCACCTAAAAGGCATGTTTTTGGAATGTGGGAGGAAACCGGAGTGCCCGGAGGAAACCCACGCAAGCACAGGGAGAACATACAAACTCCGCACAGGAAGTCCGGTAGCTGGATTTAAACCCACACAGGGGGTTCCCGAGACCTTAGAACTGTGCCACACACGTGCTAACCACTGCGGCGCCGTGCTGCTCTACGTAGACATATATAAAATAAAAAACATAATAATGTTTAAGACAAGTTCGACTCAACACGAGGGGGAGATCCTTACGTATATTAAACATCATTTGTACATTGGGGTGTTTATCACATTTGTGAAATAACATTATGATCAGCATTTATTTTTATATACATTATGTACAGTTAGGTTGTATTTCACCTTTTAACACATTTGAATATCATCTTTTTAAAGCTCTTGAAATTTTTCATTGAACTCTTAAGTAAAATGCACTTTGAGTAACTAAGTAGCTTGTTTCCTACATTGGAGCGCAATTTAAAGGAAAAGGGGGGTAATTTTTAACCTCTCGATGGCACTCTATTATGTAGTGCAACTGAAAACAAGTACTACAAGCACAAGGAAGAATACAAACTACAGAGACTCAAAGCGGCCGAAAAACATCATTAATTTAGGTGAGCCTCGTGTTTTGTAAAATACACATTTCCCTACCTACAAGTATTCAAAAAAGTGCACTTTTATTTGATAGTAAGCTGTACTATAGTTTGGTTTTGAATGAATTATGTCCTTTTAATGACTACGATGAGTGTAACAAAGAGACCAGGGAGCAAAAACCACAAAAGACAGAACTCAGTTTTCTTAAGAAAAATAATTCATTTCAGGACGACATATAAATAATTATTGAATCACACAATACAGATAGTTTGATATGAATAAATACTTAACAAATAAAACCATCCTTTTGAATTGTTTTTGTTTCATTCCTTACCCCATTGTTGAAAGGTCCCACAAAGAAAAACTTGCATGATTTTGTTTTTATACAATTGAGATCATAAGTCCTTTTTTCTCACACACACACACACAAACTGATTGGCCTTGATCGGTAAGTTAAGGTTGGTCTGGAGGCCATTAAAGCACATGGAGATCTATAGTGTATGGACACTACGCTTGAACATAAAGGCAGACTTGGTCGGCACAAGGCAAGACCGAATGGAGAAATGCGGCTCGTGTGGCTGGGGGTCTGATATAGTGCAACCTCAAAAATCAAACACTCCAAAAAAAGTATTCCCAATTGATCAAATACACTGTGGTCAACATATAACTCCTAAAGTATTTGAATATATACTTTTTAAATCAGTTTACACTCCAAATGGGGGTTGGGGGACTTAAAGAGACAGTGTGTAATATTTAACCACCATATAATGCTGTATTGCGTAGAACCACAAAGCACAAACATACAAACAATGGAGACTAAAAGCGACCAAAGAGCAACATTTTACATTTAATTCAGAAAATAATGGAAGAAAAAGAAAAAAGGGGGGGAAGGAAATATGGAAAATGACAATAAAGAAAAAAAGGAAGTAAATAAAAGGTCATTGGTATGCATTTATATAGCGCTTTTCAAGTTACTGAAGACCTACCAAAGCGCTTTACAATTTGCTTCTCCAAAAAACCGTAAAAAGGAAAAGAAAAAATAAATGGACAATTTTCAAAAATGAAGAGAAGAAAGAAAACATAAAATGAAGATAAAATGAGTAAAGGAAGAAAAATGAATAAATTAATAAATAGGGTAAATATTAGAGAAAAAGAAAATAAAGAGGAAAAGGAAAAAAAAGGATAAAAGAAAAAATGAAGAGAGGAAAATTTGGAAAAACAAGAAGAGACAAAAGGTAAAAGAGAAGAAATGAGGAAAAAGGAAAGAGATAAATAAGAAAAACAAGTAAATAAGGAGATATTTGCTTTGGGCGGTACCCTTGGCTGACAATCGTGTCAGCTCTCTCTTGGTAAACCCTATGTTACACAAAATACACATTTCTCCACCTGCGAGTATTTAGGAAAATGCATTTTATATTTTAATCAATGGATTTTTGCTAACTATTCAAATCAATGTTGTTTTTTTATTGAATGAATTAAGCGCTAAACAATACACACTGTCCCTTTATGAACAACATTGTGCAATCGACATTAGCTCCCCCTAATCACAATATTGTTAGTGCGACTATTTTAGTCACCAAGCTATTATGAACACATTTTAAGGACCTTGCAATAAACTGTAAATCAAAATAAAGAATATTCCCTGACCAAACAATTCTCATATATAAGTCGTCTTATAGAAGCAAAAGGTTAAACTTCAGGAGTGTTCCACTGTATCAAACCAACAGCACTAAGTCTGAAGCGATCGTTTTGAAGGAGGTATAACAACCGTTCGGCGTTCGATGGCACATGGATTTTTATGACATCAAAACAACACAAAAAAAAAATCTAGTAGTAAAATACATCTGACTCTGACAACAGAAAAAAACAAAAGAAAAGCAGAAGAAACATTCCGTTATTAGAAAAAATAAGAGGAATGTTAGTTTTGCAAAGCCCAAGTGTGTTTTAAGTCTGTGTGTTTCGTAGATGAGGCCTCAAGTTAGAAGGTCCTTTAGCAGGGACCCAGATCCATATTCACAATTCAAATTCAACCCTCCTGTTAGGGTCAATTAACAGGAAAATAAAGGGTTAAATAACAGAAATATGTAGCTTACATTTTCGGTTGCAGGAAGATCTTGCCATTACAATTTACCACTGGGAAACTCTTAACTTCACTTTTTGCAAGGCCCATAATTGTACAGGGTTCGTACACATTTCAGATTCAAGCACTTTTTAAGGACTTTCAAAGCCAATTTTCTAATTTCTCAAATACCATTAAAAAGAAGAAATCCAGTGGGAATCATGTATTTTGCAGTGCCATAAATATATCCGCAAGTTACATATGCGATTTTTAATTTCAAATATATTTGTGGATCTGAGAAATGTGTGTAAATTATTTTGAGACAAATTTATTCCCATATTGGTGTTGGGTAAAAATGACAGTTTTATATAGCTTTTATTTTCAGTTGCAGGAAGTTCTTCCCATTACAGTTTAACACTGAGAAAGGCTTCCTTCATTTTTGCATGGTGTATAATAGATGTCGATAATTGATATATAATCCTTGGACTAAAACAAATTTCATTGTGCCCTGTTAAGATGTTGCATGCACCTGTCCTCTGGGACGTGGCCCATAGGGGGCAATGACGCTTCATAGGACAATGCCATACACATTAATGCCAGCTGTTGTTGATCACGAGGGTGGAAAAAAATTCAATTGCATTGCGGAGCCACCACCTGTTATTTCTAAGCAAAAATGTGGATAAACATGGCAATAATTTCAAGCAAGTACAACCACTTCACCCAAAATTCAAACACTTTACAATCCTTTAAAGCATAACATTTAAAATGAAGCATTTTCAAGGATTTTAAGCACCTGTACGAACCCTGAAAATGAAAGGTGACTTTAATTTTAGGTCCCTGGCAGTGTCTTAAAACATTTAATTTACTCACACCAAACCTATTTTTTCTGGCAATGCACCTTCTGAAAAAAATATTTAATCATATTCAGAGCATTATTAATGACAAATGAGGCATATTGGCCCGTCTTATTTGCCAAAATGATCTTTTTAGTCAACATTTTGTTTAATGACCCGCGACATAACAGGAGGGTTGATAAAGCAAAAAAATTATAATCATCATCATCATCACGAGCGCTGATTTGGAGATCAAGCCCTTCTGGTCCATCTTAAAGGCAAAACGTTTGGAGGATCAGCCCCAATACAATACTGTGCTGTTGCAGCAGCAGCACAAACACATTCAGGAACTATGTGCCGGACCAAGTAGGCAATTGAACGGTGTTTGTGTGTCTGTCCAACATGTGTGCGTGTGTGTAAATGATCTGCGTATAGGTCATCAAGCGGTCCGTAAACAGGCAAAAAAACAACATCCAAGGCAACTGAGCTGCAGTAAGTGGGGCTTGAAAAAGGTAGAAGAAGTAAATGCTAAAAGGAGACTCTCCACTAGTTACAGTGGAGAAGGTCTCAGTGCATGAAGCACCACAACCGGCAGGGGCCTGCCCTGTCTGTCTCACACCCTTCAATATCGAACAGACGTCAGTCCGCACAAACATGGGGAATAACATCTAAAAACAAACCAAAAAAGTATATTTCTCCAAAATGTCCCTCCACTCTCAGTGCATTTACATTAAATCTCTGTCAGCATAAATCTTGTTTAGTTTAAATTTGGGGAAGGAAAAAGAGATAACGCATTGTTCTGTTGATACCAAGGATAGGCAAAACGTTGAGAGAAAAATAAAGAAATAGCCTGCCATATGAGGTACAACACTGCAAACATGGGGAATCGCGGTTCGTTTGAAAACGAGAGAAAAAGTTAAGAAAAATGTTAAAGATTTCAAAATACAAATGATGAATCAAAGTACATTGAAAGAGATACCCGCCCCTTAATTTGTGACATCATACAAAGGAGACAAGCCATTTTCTGGTATGTCTCTACCCTGGTCCATGTTTCCTTACAAAAAGTGCATTTCTGGGACCTGGATTGCTGAAGAATGTACTTTCCCAAAAAAATCCCCATGAGCGTCTGGACACAGTGAAATTGTTTAGCATAAGTGACAGTAATATATTGAAAGGTGGATTTTACCAAAATGATTTATGAAAGATGCGATCACATCCTATTGATTGTAGGAGCTTTTTGTCTTTGTTTTTTGGCAAGAACATCGAAGCATTTGGATTCGGGGTGGGGCAATTTTGATTGCTAGCAACTCTCATACTCTCTCATTCATACCCTGGAGAACAAATGCAATGACGGACGGGACAGAAAGACAGACGAGAGCTAGAAATCCTTGGCTGTGGTCTAGGAGAGTGATTCCCAACCTACAAATATTTGTATTAACCAACTTAATCAATTTTGTTTTCAGAAAAGGTAATTGATTTGTCAAATGTATGTATTTTAACGCCCCAAGATTGTGCCTTTTGCTTGCTACCAATACGATAAGACATTTAGAAGTAATAGGTTTCATGCGATGCAAACATTTCTTAATTGTACTGAGCTCAAGTGCATTGTAGGATATTAGATTGATTCTATAAACAAATGATGTGGTGCCCCTGGGCTGATATGAGCACAAAGGCACCCTACAGTACCCTGTCTCAGAAACATAGAATGTGGCGCACACTTAAAACAATAACTCTCAGTGTGATACAGCACTATTAATAATAATAATAATAATAATTTCCTTGTATTGTCATTCTGTGTAACAATGTACACAGAACGAAATGTCGATTGCACCTGACCCATTGTCGCGAGCCGATGCAGCCGCAGCCAACAGAGGGCGCCGCCGACCACTTTTTAAGTCTTAGGAATGACTCGGCCGGGGCGCGAACCACCGACCTCCCAGTCTCAAAGCGGGCGCCTTACCATCTAGGCTATTCAAGCATTGTTTGAATCTACCAAAGTTCATAAGTCAGGGGTCTCAAACTAAATTTACTGGGGGCCCCTGCAGTTCAGGTTTGAAAAGGGTGGGCCATAACAGCAAGAAAAGGTCCAATAAAGACATTCCGCAAGATTTTTTACCTAACATAAAAAGATCTAGAATACAAAACAAAAAAACAAAATTAAGAATTATTCAAAAAAATAGTCTGTAATGATTAAGGGAAATAATATGGCAAATAATTAAGAGTTAAGAAACTAAATATGTGAGCGGAAAAATCAAATTAAAAAAAAACTTTGCACAAAGGAAGAAAATCACCCAGTTATGTCTAAGGTGCATGCACTGTCACTTAAGCTGGAGTTCAACAGTGATGAGGATTTCCTGCCACACCCCCGGAAGCCACACGTTTCGCGTTTCAATTCATGGAAAGTATTTCACGATTAGAATGCAAAAAAATGATTTTTCGACTCAGGGTCAAATCAGGAAGTAGCTAGCTAATCATATTCTGGAATCTGACAAACCATAAATTTCGGACTATAAGCAGCAACTTTTTCCCCAAACTTTCAACCCTGCGGCTTATGCAATGAAGCGGCTAATTAATGCATTTTTTCTAACGCCCTCCAGGGGCACCCCGAGCAGTAAAGGTAAGATTGAGACATGTGTGATATATGTGTCGAGGAAGACGTAAAATTAACGTAACTTTGCGCTTTGAGCATGAATAAAGCTAACTGAACAGGCCCTCACCATAGAATATATGTTAATATAAAGGGGAGGGCTAACTACCATATTGGGAATAATTTTACGAGTCTGTTTATTTGTAAACAGAAATAATGTGGCGAGACGAATGGATTACAAGAAGCAACATCCAATGAAGCAAAAATGTTTAAGGCGGAGTCCTATTTATCTGTCTACATTATCGGGTGTTTTGGAATAAATACTTGATTCAATGGATTATCCTTGACGTAGCAAAGCCATTTACGCGGACATTTAAAGAAATTGGAGACGGCCAGAGGACGCAATGGTGAGTTACACCGGCTTTATAGTCTTCGGGTATCTTGTTTCAGACTGATTTTGATGTTTCTCCGATGAATAGATTTAAAAATGGTCATCCTATCTTGAATCCCAAGAGTTTAAGCTTTACAAGGACTGGTGACATCATACAGACATGTATGTTTATCAAAAAGTCTGGGTAGGCCGTCAGAACGTTAAGGGGTTAAGGTACTGTATATTATTAAAACTTTTTCTGTGTACCGTCTTTCTTTGTAAATATCAATGTGGGCACATGCGACTTAAAGTCAGGTGCGGCTTTTGTATGTACAAAATGTTTTTTCCTTTAAAAATGTACTGGGTGCGGCTTATAATCAAGTGTGTCTGAATTTTACGGTACATCTATCTCAAAACATTTTGAATTTTGAGCGCTGCTTAACTACTGGTAATAAGCAGAGAGGCTGCACGATTTTGGAAGAAAACATCATTGTGATTTTTCAGACCAGTATTACAATTTCAATCCAATTTTTGATTTTTAAAGAAAAGTGTATTTTCTGTGCGAGTTTAGTTTTTTAATACTGAATCACAGTGACAACCTTAAGGAAACTGCCCTCTTCTGTGGTGCTTTGTTAGGGTGTGGCATAGCGGGCTGCTTGCAAACTTTACCTTATTTTATTGGCTAGTGCGGTTAAAACGCGCCTCTGATTGTTCGGCGCCGCTAAAACCCGGATTGTGACAATTGTGGTTGGCCAAACACTACATCACTTAAATAACAAAGGGGAAAAACACAAACATGTAACTATAAATCCTTGAAAAAAAAC